>NC_061089.1:13084947-13154947 GCF_015104395.2 Macrobrachium nipponense
CACCAATCCAAAAAGTTGAAAACTTCTATCGTACGGAAGAGTCCCTTCATATGATGGTCCATCTCAGAAAGGGGTCCAGGGCCACTTTCGTCGTCGACAAAAGGGATCTCTTCGGTGCATCTACCAAGGTAGCGAAGTCACCTTGGGACGATGAGGGGGCTCTAAAACCTATCTCCTCCCCTGTCTCATACCAAAGACCTGCCTTCCCTGTCAGTCTTGAAGGGGGTAGGGCGAAAGCGTTCTTGTTTCGGGCTTTTCTTGACTCCATCCAATTCTGCATTTTCTTAAAAGCCCTTTTTGTTGATAATGAAGTAGCCATCTTCAACAATCCTGGAGTCTTGATAGCCTTAGACGATAGCAATTGTGAAGGAGGCGACTGCGGGGCTTCAGGTTTAAACTTCTCTTCAAGGAGGTTCGAAGCAATTGAACCAAAACCTGGTAATCTGAAGATACTGCTGATGATTGTTCTTCAGTTAATTCCTCCGACAAGTTTTCTTCTTCAGATTCATTACTATCCTCCGAATCTCGGCGAATGTCTGAAGAAACATTACGTCGTGCGTCCAGCTGCGCGCCATGCCTGGCGTCAAGCCGAGCGTCCAGCCGAGAATCCTGCCGAGCGTCACGCTTGGCATCCAGCCGAGCGTCCCGCCCGGCGTCGAGCCGAGCGCCCAGTCGAACGTCAGGCCTGGCGTCAAGTCTCGCTGCCGCCTTAACGTCGTGCTCTGCAGACCTTCGTGCACGAAATCTGGAAGGCGAGGTAACAGGAGAAAAAGCGAGGCGATGAGAAGGAGACTGCCTGGATCTCTTGACTGGCAGTTTATCATCCTTCCTCCTGTGACGTGAATTATCCTCTTTCTCTGCAACTAATAAGGCAATTTGATGTTGCAAATTCTCAATCTTCTTCGATTTAGGGCTGATCCTGTGAGAAGACGAGGGGCGAGGGGAAGCCCTCCTCCTTCTCACATGGACCGCCACAGGTATATCCTTAGCGCAACCAGGGCGCTCAAAAGCATTGTCGTCAAAAGACATCCTCTCCGGCGACGATCGCAACACAGAAGAAGAGAAAGGACGTGAAGTCGTCTTTCTCCCCTTAGACCAAAGGTGCCGGTCGCCTGTGCAACACCTTGCACCTTTGCTCTCTTTTTCGGTGGAGAGTCTTCGAATTGTTCTGGAGACGACCGCAAAACAGAAGGGGCTAAGGGATGTGCAGCGTCCTCCTCTGAGGAATCAAAGGCGGCGGCCGCTTGTGCGACATCTATCGTCTTTGTCCTCTTCAAAGGGCGCGACCGCTTCCGAAAGCTCCAACCGCTGCGCGGGGAGGACGATTCTGATGACGAAAAACACTCTTTCAAGATCCGTTTACGAACTTTGGAAGCCTGGGAAGCGCCCCCAGGTCTTGCCGAAGGAACGTCAGATCGTTTGTCCGACCCCCCTTCCGCAACACTCGGAGCATTATCACTACACACCACTGCACTATTAACACCTTCTAATGCTTGCACTTTTGATTCCAGGCTACGCAAAGATTCAAGAATCATTGATAGGGTATTACCCTCCACAGACACTAATGTAGGGCCCGAAGGCATCACAGGTTTAGGAGGGATAAATTCCACTGGATGTGTAACTGGCGTTACACTCCTTCTTACCCTATCTCTTTCTATTTTAGACACATATGATTCATACGCCTTCCACGCAGAATCAGACATACTCTCACATTCATTGCAGCGATCATCAGACACACAAACATGTTTCCGACAATAGCGCACACTGTATGAGGGTCTACCGAAGATTTCGGTAGCCTCACCTTGCATTCTTCCACACCACATACTCTGGCGCTAGTCGAACTAGATCCAGACATCTCAAGTTAAAGGAAAAATCAAGCCAAATTCAAAATCAATCCACAATTAGCGTATGCCTAACCACCGATCCAAATCAAATAACCAAAAAATCAATCGGGATACTCAAGTGACCAAAAGAGTTCCAAAATCCAATGACGGAGGTGCAGAAAACACTTGTTGGCTGCACCGGCGACAGAAAATATCTGACAGAAAATGGGAATGGTTCCTGACGCCCGCCTCCCAGCGGCGGGAATGGGTACTACCACCTGGCCGACCACTGCGTGTGCCGGGAGTTTTGAAATTCTGTCGGACTTCGGAGAATACAGCTATATATATATCTGGCAGGTAAGGTTCATGAACAAAATACAAATTGTCTTAGAAAATTTGTCATTTGTTCATACACGAACAAACCTTCAGTCTTGACAATAGGATAGACTAATACTTGGAGGGAGGTACAAGACATCCTAAACCGGCTGGGGGCCTACCTACCAGTCCAGCTCCAGAAGAAATAACTTCCGGAGAGGGACTGAAGCCCGTGAGAAGCTAGTTAAATTGATATCTAACCACCCAGACACTGAGTGACATACAATGATATATGGAAGAATCACTGTATAGGGAACCAAAGAGAAACTTTGACAGTCCAATAGCAAACCAAGACACCAGGGTTTGTTACCATTCCCAACTCCCCCTTGCCAAGGAATGGAGAATATGCTACCGAATAGGGTGTTAGATATTTGTATACCAAGCAACCACACTATCAGTATGACTACCTTATTCATCTGTATAAGACTAGTCCAGCGAATGACATGTCTATTCCTTAACCCACCTGAAGGAAGAAGGAAAGGTACAAGAGAAAGAAAGAGACCAGCCAACTCACTCATTTTTTCATCCACACAATCATCTTAGGTAAGATACAAAAGTACCCTGTTAAGGGCAACAATGAGTTACACAACCTGTTGGGCAGCCACCACAGGACCCAGGGAAAACGTGTCCATAGATCTGTGGGCAACATCCTTAAGAAAGAAAGTAGTGAACGTGGACTGACGTAACCAAGTACCAGCGCTCAGCACTCCATGTACAGTCAAGTTCTTTTTGAAAGCCAGAGAGGGACTGTTATCCCTAACGTCATGCACTCTAGCCTGCACAGATGTAGTGGTGGAATCATCAAAAGTCAAGTATGCCTGTCTGATGGCTTCCCGTACCCAAAAAAGAGATAGTATTCTTCGACACCTCTTTCCTTGTATGTCCTGTGCTAACAAAAAGTCTGTGGCAGCCTGGCCTAAGGTGCCGTGTCCTTTGAAGACAGCAATGCAGGGCCCAGACAAAGTCATTCAGTGATGGAATGGATAAGGAAGTGAATATATCATTGAGCAGAGGGATTTTGGGTCTTGGCCATGAATTCCGGGACAAATTCAAAGGACACCGACCCCTAACCCCTGGTGTGCTTCACATTATAGCTCAGACCGTGGAGCTCTCCTACCCTCTTCGAAGGTGCCAAGGCCAGGAGGAAAACCATCTTGAGCGTCAAGTTCCTGTCAGATGAGCGACGCAAAGGCTCATATGGATCCTTAGTGAGCTCTTGAGAACCAAGGAAACATCCCACGTCAGAGGCTTGAGCTCCCTAGGAGAACTTGATAGCTCAAACCCCTTAACTAGCAAGGAAAGTTCCCAGGACGAGGAGATGTCAATACCTCTAAGGCATAACACCAAACTCAGGGCCGCCCTGCAGACTCTAATGGCAGAAACGGGGACAAACGTTTCTCATCTCTGAGGAAGGTTAAAAAATGCTGTTTTTATAATAAAACAAAGTTTTAATTATACTTACCCAGTAATTACATAGCTATAGTTTCTGTTATTCGCAGCAGTATAGATTCAAAATTCGCGGTAGTGACACCGATAAGTGTGTAGGTGACACAGTCTTGCCCCCCCCCTAGTGAGAAGGTTTGGAACAACACAGCCAATTAGCTCTTTCCGTTTATGCTTATGTCCATTAGCAGGGAGGAGGGAGGGCTCTGATCATGTAATTACTGGGCAAGTATAATTAAAACTTTGTTTTATTATAAAAACATCATTTTTAATCATGCAACTTACCCAGTAATTACATAGCTGACTCCCACATTGACAGGAGGTGGGATAAATGGACATTCTCTATTCTAAAACGTTAAGTCATGTAATGAATTAGAAAGACATAAGATGCTAGCATTGAAACAATGCTTGTTGTTCCTTGTTAGTTAAGAGAGCTTGCAGTAGAGACTGCCTCTGGTTGGTGCTCAACTTAACCTGTAGTGGCACAGCAGTAAAGCTGAGGGTCGCCTCTACTACGGAGGAGCCTTGTAGCAAGGATGATTCCAATTGCTCACAAGGACTACAATTTGCCCTTGCCCTGGGCACAGTACCATAACAAAAGACGACCCGATTATTATGTCACCTACACTCAAGTAAAACCCACAACCCGTCCACTGTGTCAGGTGCTCTGGGTACTGCATTGTACCCTCTTGGCTCCCTAAACTTTGATCCTTCACTACCAGGTGAAGGTTCGGACAATAGGAGGGAATCCTATGCTTTCTTCCTCAATACCATGCCAGTAATTAAAATTTTCAAGGTACTGCCTAAATTAGCAATTTTCTAAAGGTTTCTCTTACGCCATGAGAAATGATGAATGATCACACTACCAGTAGGTCAAATGCAAAATGGACGTATGAGATATATAGCTCTTAAAAGATAATGAGGTAGAGGTTGTACTTAATGTCATTACCTTTGCTAACAATATGTAAATGCTCCTCTTAAATCCGAGTCTCAGAAGAAAAAGATCATTAGGGTAAATGGTAAAATGTCCTAATCCAAGGACGAGACGCATATGTCCTCGCCATAACATCTTGGGTTAAATATGGTCTGGGCTTCTGGTTCTAGGAAACACCAGACCATCTAGCCAGAGTTCCACTCTTCTCCCTACAATAAAGCACTTCCGACTCTGATAGAACAGGGTTTGCACTTAACTGTAGTTGCCGTCCAGAGTTCCTATCAGAAGGAGCTAGTTCTGCTAAAATACAACACAGTGGGAAGATTTTGCTTCTTGCAGCTCAATTAAACCGCCAGGACGCTGAATTTCCCTTGTTTGAACTTGTTAGGATTCTGGTGTGGTTCCTGTCTGTCCATAGCAGAAGGGTTCTTGCTGCTTCCCAGAGAGAAAAAATGCGTTCCTCCCTGTTTCTTGATGTAAGGGAGGGCTGTCCAAGCAGACAGTTACTACTTTATTGTGGACCAGGTCCGCAAACTTCCAATAGCACCTGGTGGATAGCCGTCAATTCTTTCAATTGAAGTGCCACTGTCTCATGGAATGTCCCCAATACTCTGTCTCCCCAACCTGGATTGGACGTAACTGAATAGAATATACCAGGTTGGGGCTCAGAGGAAGAAGGGACTTCCCTTCTAATAGCCTGTCTTCTGATCTCCACCAAGGCAGGTCCTCCTTTACTTCAGATGTTGCCTGGAACACAAATAAGTCTGGAAATTTTTCCCTTTCCAGTTATCTTCAGGAAGAGCTTGAGATTCCTCATGTAAAACTGCCAGACAACACAAACTGTTCTATACAGGCTAGGGTGCCCAGCAGGCTCCTCCATTCCTTTCCTGAGCAATCTTGAAGGGCTAGCAAATGGTCCACCTACCGAAGGCATGACTTCACTCTTTGTGGGGATGGAAAAGCCCGAAAGCATCCGAGTCTATCCTCATCCCTAAAAAGACAAAATCCAAACGGGAGACTAACTGTAACTTCCTCAAGTTTATCAGAAGTCCCAATTCCTGCCAATGATGGAATTTTCTGCACATCTTCTGTCTGTGAACTTCTTCTATGAATGTGACCAAAGAAGCCAATATTCCAGGTAAAGAGAGATTTTTTATCCCGACTAGTTGCAGTCATTAACAATGGGGGCTAAGCTGAGAGTACTTAAACACTTGTGTGGCTGTCGAAAACCTGAAGCACGGAGCTGTAAATTGGCACTCTCTCTGGAGACAAAACGAAGAAACTTCTTTGAGCTCTAAAAAATTAGGACACTGGCGATGTTGGAGCTACTGGCAAGACAAAGTCAGAGAAATTCACTAGAAAATATCAAAGAGGCGACTTGTAAGTCGTAGGAGGAGTTTCCTTATCTTTGTCTTCTTCCTCTTCTTCTGCCAAAAAAAAAAAAAAACAGGGGACAAGGCTGTTTGTGGCTGGATAGAAGGAGCAGTATGCTTCATGAAGCCTTGGAGAGAACAAATCTGAAGAATTCGCTACAAAGTAGTAACGTAGCAAATTGTAGGATGTCTGAGAGGACTCCTTATCCTCTTCTTCCTCGGCCGATGTAAATGGAGACAAATTTACTTAAGGTTGAACAGGAGTTACAAAAGACTTCCTAAAACCAAAAATACTGTCCAACTTATTTTGAATGCTTGCAGTCGAAGGATCTGGGACAGTCATAACTTGACACTGTCAGTAAGACAGAAGATGTAAGCGTTGTCCATGGCTGAGAAAAACTCCCTACTCATCCAGCTACGCTGGGTGACGATGGAAGTTCGGGCGCTGATGGACGCTCAGCCGCTTATGGATGCTCAGGCACCAATGGACGCTCAGGAGCCATTGTATGCTTGGGAGCCAATGGATGCTCGGGTGCTAATGGATGCTTGGGAGCCATTGAACGTTTTGGCGCCAGCAGTGGTACTTGATACCAGTGAGCGCTGTTGAAGAAGAGGTAAAACATGTACCAGTAGGCACTACTGCAACAATGAGCGCTCAACCGCTTGTTGAAGCCGAGGCGCCAATGGGTGGTCTTCCACTCTTGCCCCAATGGGAGGCTTGAATTACTTTAGATACAGAAGGCAGGACAGAGTCCCTTCCTGCTCAAGAAGGAAGCACAGTCACCAAGAGACGCTCAATTGCCGTACACTTTTTAAGAGCTAGACTCTAACACAAAGGAACTATCTGAAAAAGGGAGCATGGGAGGAAAGAGGTCTGGTGCCAACAGACAATCAGAACTTTCCCTGCATGCACCCTTATCTGATGGACGCCCAAAGGACAACTTCCTCGAATCTAGGAAAAGGGTATCCTTTCACTACACTGACCCTCTAAGCCACTGTCATTGTGTGAAAAGCATTCTGGACTGTCCCAGAACCTGCAAGAAGGACGTTGGTCCTCTTGTAACACTCTGGTCTTCTTAGGAGGGACAGAACAGAAGGCAACATATTACGAGTCCTCCTTTACAGTGGACAAGACTGCAATAAAGCGCCACTGCCTCAACCCACTTGCGGAAAGACAAAACACTTCCTTATAGATGCCTTTTCAATGGCACTATGTCACGACCTGGGATTTAACAACAGGACCGCCTGATGGGGCGAATCCCACTGACCTCCCTTGGGCTGCCAGTATGCCTCCTCCCAGGTGCTGGGGAGTTTGACAGGGACCTTTGCCTAGGAGAATCAGGGGACGAACAGCACCTCCTCCACTGCACAACACTTCACTATCACAGGGTTAACATTGCTAATCTCAACACCACTTGCAATGGTATGGGAAGGAGGCGAGGGAGACAAGCAAAGGAGCATGTGGTACAAATTAAATTTTTACAATAAAAATGACATTCATAAAAATGTTATTGTTAGTATACAATAAGGTTTTGTACATACTTACCTGGCAGATATATACTTAGCTTTACGTCTCTGACGTCACGACAGAATTCAAAACTCGCGGCACACGCGACAGGTAGGTCAGGTGATCTACCTTACCCGCCGCTGGGTGGCGGCTGTAAGAACCAATCTCCCTTTCCAGCCAGAATTTTCCTTCCACCTGTCTCCTGAGGGGAGGCTGGGCGGGCGGGCCATCAATCGTATATATCTGCCAGGTAAGTATGTACAAAACCTTATTGTATACTAACAATAACATTTTTGTACATGAACTTTCCTGTCAGATATATACTTAGCTGATTGACACCCTTGGTGGAGGGAAAGAGACAGCAATCTAAATATGGAAAAAAGGGGAAAACAACACTAGTTGTAGGATGTAAACACAACCTTGGTTCTTACCTGTTTAGGCAGAAGACTTCGTAGTTACTGTCTATGAGTCTGCGTTGCCTTAAGAGCTTCAGCGAGGGCGTGACCTACAGCTGACAGACTCTTTGGGTCTATCAAAGGGATTTGGTTATCCGCTTACTTGATAGAATCCGAGCAGGATCTGTCAACGGGGATTCGCCCACTTATATGACAGAACCTAACCACTATCATTGCAAGGAGCTCAAACATAAACCGATCACCTAACCAATCTAATCATTGTTAGAACTACGAAATGAAAAACATGCCTACCCGCATGTTCTTTCAAACAACCAAAAACTTACAACCTAACAAGGGGAAAAAATATATACTACAAAGGATATGTCTCAGCTCCCTGCCCCAGCACCGAATCCGCCGATACGTACGGGCCTAACCCGAAGCACTTTTCATACGTAATTTTGACGTCTCTCAGATAGTGGTTTGCAAAGACTGAGTTGCAACGCCAGAATGTTGCCTTCATAATATTACTCAGGGATATGTTTTTGCTAAAAGTCAATGACGTGGCAATCGCTCTTACCTCATGAGCTTTGACCTTAAGAACTTTGAATTGACTTTCATCACATATCGCATGCGCTTCTTTCACCAGGCTTCTGATAAAGAAAGAAAGCGCATTCTTCGAAAGAGTCCTCCTTGGATCTCTTACAGAGCACCAAAGGTTGACATCATTGCCCTTAAGTTTTTTCTTTCTCTGTAGATAAAACTTTAAACTTCGTACTGGGCAAAGCGACCTCTCTGCTTCCTCGCCTACTAATGCAGACAAGCCTTGGACTGCAAAGCTCCTGGCCAAGGATTTGAGGGGTTCTCGTTCTTAGCCAAGAACGAAGGTAGGAACGAACAGATAGCTGCATCTCCTCTGAATCCCACATTTCCTTCTAGTGCATGGAGTTCACTAACCCTCTTTGCGGAAGCCAATGCCATGAGAAAAATTGTCTTCTTCGTGAGGTCTCTAAACGAGGCAGACTGAGGCGGTTCGAACTTAGTGGACCTCAGGTAACGTAGCACTACATCCAGATTCCAACTCGGAATCCCTGGAGAAACCTTCTTGGATGTTTCAAACGATCTTATTAGATCATGAAGGTCCTTATCTTCTGAAATGTTTAAGTTTCTGTGCCTAAACACTGCAGATAGCATGCTACGATAGCCTTTAATGGTTGAAACCGCCAATCCACTTTCTTCCCTAAGGAAAAGTAAGAAGTCTGCTATTTGGGTCACAGAGGTACTGGAAGAGGAAAAGTGATGGTTCCTACACCATCGCCGAAAGACGTCCTACTTTGATTGGTAGACTCTAAGGGTAGAAGGCCTTCTTGCTGCTGCGATAGCAGTTGCGACTCTTGCAGAAAAGCCTCTCGTTCTGACCAAACTTTTGACAGTCTGAAGCCAGTCAGATCTACAGCGGGGAGGTTTTTGTGATACCTCTCGAAGTGGGGTTGTCTGAGCAGATCAATCCTCTGTGGTAATGTTCTCGGAAGATCTACTAACCATTCCAGTACCTCTGTGAACCATACTTGTGCGGGCCAGAACGGGGCTACCAGCGTCATCCTTGCTGCCTCCGATTCTGCAAATTTCTTTAGAGTCTCTCCCAGTATCTTGAATGGAGGAAAAGCATACATGTCTAGACCCTTCCAATCTAGTAGAAAAGCGTCTATCGACACTGCCCTCGGATCCGATATCGGAGAGCAGTAGTTGGCTATCCTCGCATTCTTGGCTGTGGCGAAGAGGTCTATATGAGGCTTGCCCCAAAGCTTCCACAGGTCCTGGCAAACATCCTCGTGAAGAGTCCACTCTGCAGGCAGGACTTGATCTTTCCTGCTTAGGAGGTCTGCTCTGACGTTCTTTTCTCCCTGTACGAACCTGGTAAGGAGACAAATCTTCCTTTGCTCTGCCCAAAGCAGAAGTTCTTTTGCTGTCTCGTACAGGGAGAAAGAGTGAGTCCCCCCCTGCTTCCTGATGTAAGCCAGGGCCGTGGTGTTGTCCGAGTTGATCTGTACTGCTGAAGCTAGGACGTGGGGCTCGAAAGCTTTCAAAGCTAGCCAAACCGCCATCAGCTCCTTCTTGTTGATGTGCCAGGTCGCCTGTTCCTTCTTCCAGGTGCCTGACACTTCTCTTGAGCCGAGCGTTGCTCCCACCTGTTTCCGAGGCGTCGGAATACAACACTTGGTTGGGGTTCGGAATGTGAAGGGACATCCCTTCTGCAAACCTGAGAGGGTTGGCCCACCAAGAGAGGTCCTTCTTGATTTCCCTTGAGATCTCGAAGGAGAACTCTAGGTTTTGCGAACGACACCTCCAGTTTCAATGTAGAAAGAACTGGAGAGGTCTGAGGTGCAACCTTCCTAGAGAAAGGAATTGCTCAAACGAGGAGAGTGTCCCCAACAAACTCATCCACTCCCTCGCTGTGCATACGTCTTTCTCTAGGAAGGCTTTGACTTTCTCTGACCCTCGGGCTATCCTTTCTGGAGACGGAAAAGCCCGAAAATCCAGAGAAGCCATCCGAATCCCCAGATAGATACGATCTTGACTGGGGATCAACTAAGACTTTTGAAAGTTCACCAAAAGTCCCAGAGAACTTGCCATGAAAAGGGTCTTTTGTAGGTCCTCCAAACATCTTTTCTGCGACTTGGCTCTGATTAGCCAGTCGTCCAAGTAAAAGGACACTCTGACTCCCTCCAAATGTAGCCATCTTGCTACATTTTTCATTAGGCCTGTGAAGACCTGAGGGGCCGTTGAAAGGCCGAAGCACAAAGCCCTGAACTGGAATATCCTTCCTCCCATCATGAACCTGAGGTATTTCCTTGAAGAAGGATGGATAGGCACATGGAAGTAAGCGTCCTGAAGATCTAGGGACACCATCCAGTCCCCTGGCCGAAGGGCCGCCAACACTGAGGATGTCGTCTCCATGGCGAACTTCCTCTTTTCTACAAAGAAATTCAGGGCGCTTACATCCAGAACCGGTCTCCATCCTCCTGAGGCTTTTGGAACTAGAAAAAGGCGGTTGTAAAAGCCCTGAGAGCAAGGGTCGCTCACTAGCTCTATAGCCTCTTTCTCGAACATTTGTTCCACTGCTTGTGTTAAAGCAAGGCTCATGATGGGATCCCTGTACCTGGCCACCAACTCCCTCGGAGTCGTTGTCAACGGTGGTCTTTCCGTAAATGGAATCAGGTATCCTTTCCGGATAATCGAGAGGGACCAGTTGTCCGCTCCTCTCTTTGCCCAGGCTTCCGAGAATCTTAGAAGCCTGGCACCTACTGGTGTTTGGAGGACTACTTCCCTACTTCTTAGCTCTGGAAGAGCGTGAGAAGGATCTACCTCTCTTGAAAGGTCTATTACCTCTCGAGGTAGAGGCTCTAGAAGGAGGGCCCCCTCGAAAGGGCTCCTGTCTAGCTGGAGTCTCCTTCTTCGTCTTCGTCTGGAAGGAGGTCCTAGGCTTCCGTGCAGACTGCGCGAGCATGTCCTGAGTCGCCTTCGCAGAGATAGATCCTGAGATGTCCTGGATTATCTTCTTCGGAAATAGCAGAGGCGAGAGCTGCAAATACAGAAGCGAGGCTCTCTGTGCTTGCGAAACAGACTTAGTCAGAAAAGAGCAGAAGACTGATCTCTTCTTAAGGATCCCTGCTCCAAACAGGGAGGCTATTTCGCTCGATCCATCTCTAACTGCTTTATCAATGCACGTTAGAACACTGTTGAGATCTTCTGGCGAAATAGCATCCGGGTTCTGAGTCTTCTTAGCCAAGACCCCCAAAGACCAGTCAAGGAAGTTGAAGACTTCCAAGACTCTAAACATTCCCTTCAACAGGTGGTCAAGCTCGTTCATAGCCCAGGTAGTCTTAGCAGACAAAAGAGCCGAGCGTCGTGTTGCATCTACCAGTGAAGAGAAGTCCGCATCCGCCGATGAAGGAAGACCCAGGCCTAGGGGTTCTCCAGACTCGTACCAAAACCCAAGTCTGCCCGTAAGCTTGGAAGGAGGGAAAGAAAACACAGTCTTCCCTTTCTCTTCCTTAGAAAGCAGCCAATCACCAAAACCTCTCAAAGCCTTCTTCATTGAGATGGTTGGCTTCATCCTCACACAAGAGGAAACTTTCGTCTTCTTCGAAGTCGAGAATAAAGAGAGAGGAGACGGAGGAGCGACGGGAGTAAGGGAGTCTCCAAACTCTTGAAGAAGGAGATCTGTAAGGATCTTATAGGACGAAACTGACGAGTCCTTCACCAAATCCTCTTCTGAAGGTTCAACTTCATCCACTGAAGAACCCTCCGCTTCTTTACGAGGGCAGTTAGCCTTCTCTAAAGAAGTGCGTCTGTCTAGAGAGTGTCTAGTAGCAGTCTGGCGCCTATCAGGGGAAGCCAAAGTTTCTGGAGAGCTCCTCTCGAATGAGTCCTTCCTACTCTGATGAGTGCGTGCTCTTTGATCCTTAATCCTACTCCTAGAATCCCGGGCTTCCAAAGGGGAGCGCCTGCTAGGAGAGGAGAGCCTACTATGCTCAAGGCGCTTAACAGGATCCATGCGCCTGTTCAAAGGAGAGCGGCTGCCAGGCGAGCTGCGCCTACCATGAGGCGAACGCCTACTAGGCTCTTGGCGCCTACTTACAGGAGAGCGAAGCCCTGGAGAAGGTCGCCTACTAGGTGACCGGCGTCTACCATGCTCCACAAACTTCGATCCAGACTTGTGTGTCTCTTCAAAAGGTAGTCTCCCAGAAGAGACATATCTTTCAGGCTCTACACGCCTGTCCCGAACAGAGCGGCTAATAGGAGAGCCGCGCCTATCAGGAGAAAAGCGCCTATCTTCCGCACCGCGCTTGGGAGCGGGAGAGCGTCTACTTGGGGAGTAGCGCCTACTAGGCTCAAGGCGCCTAACAAAAGGCGAGATCCTGTCTCTTGAATCCATTAAGGAGTAGGCTCTCTTATCCGGAGAATGAAGGATCTTCGGAAAGGAGCGAGAAGACGAGGCTGTACGCCTGTCTTTAGACGAGCGCCTACTAGGCGCTAGATCCCTTTCTACTGGAGAAATGTAGTCACCAGGAGAAAGCTTCTTGGGCGATTGACGCCTGGAAGACGACAAGCGTCTGCCGAGGGAAGAGCGCCTCCTTCCATCCGCTGATACAGGAGAGAGAACCGACTCTGACTGAGAAGGTAACACAGGCGAAGGAATCCTAGACTTCTTGACAGGGAGAGAGACGTCTTTCCGACGCGTTCCTCCTGCCAAGGAGCCCGCCAGCGCCGAAATCTGCGCTTGCAGCCCAGCAAGAATTCTAGCTGGAGATCTTGCAAAATCCTCCACCAGAGAAGAGGCTCGAAGCCTACTATGAGGCGAGAACTCCTGCTCCATCCTGGGTTTCTTGATCTCTACTTCCGGCTCTTCTGGAAAAACTTCCGGGCTGGAAGGAAAGGCGCCAGGAGCCTTCCAGGCTCTCTTCAGCGGTCGCGAAGAATCCGAGGCGCTCCATCCTCTTCTAGGCGAAGGTGAGGAAGAAGAAGAGAAGCATTGGCGCAATACCTCCTTCTTCGCGCGAACAAGGGCAGCCTGGGTACGAACATCAGGATCTACCGAGGGGACGCCTGATCGGTGGGAGTTCTCCCTAACCTTCCTGCGGCTGTTGACTTTCCTCCTCCACTGGGACTGGGAGTCTGGAAGAGGTCTAGGCCTGGAAGCATTAAGGAGCTGATCAGACGCACCCTCCACTGCACTGGGGTCACTGCACAATTCACCTTCACTACTCTTACCTTGCAACGAACGAATCTTCTTTTCCATGCTAAGGATCGTGGCTCTCATGGTTGCCACTTCCGTAGTCGTATCCTTAGGTTCGATGCAGGGCGCAGGAGCTGAAACTGGAGAAGGTTCTAATGCTACAACAGGATTTTCTTCTACCTCGCTAATACGAGACTTACTAGAACTCCTAGACGAAGCCTTTCTTACCCTGTCTTTCTCTAACTTCCTCAAGTAGGAAGAAAGAGCCTTCCATTCACCCTCATCCAACTTCTCACACTCATTACACGGGTTAACAAAAGAACATTCTTTCCCTCTACATTTAAAGCAAACTGTGTGAGGATCTACCGTAGCTTTCGGTAGTCTCACCTTGCATTCATCCAAAGAGCACACCCTAAACATAGAAGATTTCTTAACCTCTAACTCAGACATCTTGAAATCAAAGAAAAATCCAAAACAATATCCAAAAACAATCCACAAATGCGTATGCCAAGCCAACAAGATCAGGTACTTCACCGAAAGTCAGTCCAAATAAATCCACGGCAACGAGAATCGAATAAAGCTGTCAGGAGGTAACAACCACAGGTGTAGTCGTCACCGGCGACAGAAAAATTCTGGCTGGAAAGGGAGATTGGTTCTTACAGCCGCCACCCAGCGGCGGGTAAGGTAGATCACCTGACCTACCTGTCGCGTGTGCCGCGAGTTTTGAATTCTGTCGTGACGTCAGAGACGTAAAGCTAAGTATATATCTGACAGGAAAGTTCATGTACAAAATAATAATTTTTCAATAATACCTATCCATCAACTACACAGCTATAAGTGGAACTTTTAGCTGTGCAACCACTGGACAAGTTATATCATTAAAATTAAAGAGCTAGTAGCAGGAGAAAAAACAACTGGGATTGAGTGTTATCTGACTAGGTGTCCATGTATCACAAGAAAACTACTTGAACACCTGTGTAGCTACAATACTAAGAGCTCGGAACTGCTGGATGCTCGGCACCATGGATGCTACTTCGCGCTCGGCACCAATGGACGCTATTGGGCGCTTGGCGTCATGTTCATTACTCGGTGCCACTGGGCGCCCGGCGCCACGGATCCGCCAGGCGCTCGTGAGCGCTACTAGGCTCAACTGTACACTGCCACAGATCCACTGGACGCTTGTGGACGCTATTAGGCGTCCATAACTGGGCTCAGTAAACTATGAGATAAATGCATGACATAATCTTACGTCAAACATATGGCTAAAGATCAAGATCAGCCCAAATAATTCGCCCCAGTTTAGCTAAAAGCTTTGAAGGCAAGCGTACTGTTTCGTCATTCTAGCTACTTAACAGTTTTGATTTGATTCAAGCTAAGGCCGCATGCTAAATCAACATTACTTTGTTCCCTTAATGGTTTTAAGTACAGCTCTCTATGGGGATGTTCTCTCTGTAGTGGGCTCTTGTACGTTTTCAAGTTGTTTCCAATAATACTAATTTTATTCTTGCTTTTAATAGGATTTCAATAGACTGCCCTCCGAAAACCCAAAACTAATTCTCTCCTGCTACATTAAACTTTTACACTGAAGTTGAAAAGATTGATAAGCATTTAAATATATGGCAAATTCATTCAGTAGCGGACATGCTAACAAGCTAAAATGGTGAAAACACCTTAAAACAATAATTATTAATCCTGCCAACACGTTTTTGCGGAAATAAAATTCAACACCAGCATCATTCTGATAACGAATGCAATGTTTACATTATTATGCTACTCTATCCGGAAGATAGCTAATGCAGGGTTTCCACTATTACCCAACTTCCTTATTAGTTAAGTGACATCTCACTTTGTTGCGTTACTCATTGTGAAAATCATTTAATCAAAAGATCGCTACTGAAACGTGTTATCAAACAATATCTGATTGATTGAAAATGATTTAATCAAAAGATTGCTACTGAAACGTGTTATCGAACAATATCTGATTGCTAACAAGCGTAAACATTGATCCACTACAACCAATGTTTACATATTATAGTTCGACACTCGTCAAATAGTAGTTGGCTAATTAACTGCAAGTCGCTGTAAATGCGAACTAAAGATGTACTCCTTCAGTGAAATGCAATAAAACAAGGAAAAAACTCATCCTGAAGCTTTCGGTTGATGTTATTCCACTCTCGGTTTGTATACCGAAATCTGGTAAATGACCGGCGAAAATTTAATAACTGCTGCTGACACCAGATGTTTACACCAGGAGTCGCAGAAACGGAATGAGCTAATTGGCTGTGTTGTTCCTAACCTTCTCGCTAGGGGGGGGCGAGACTGTGTCACCTACACACTTATCGCTGTCGCGAATTTTGAATCTAAACTGCTGCGAATAACAGAAACTATAGCAATGTAATTACTGGGTAAGTTGCATAATTAAAAGTCTGCTATTTGCTAAATAGAGGTTCCGAGTAGAGAAAACCCCGTTTACGACACCAATCATAGTAGATCGCCCATTTCCCTTGGTAAACTGCAGAGGCCGACCTCCTGAAACTGCTGGACATATGCCCTGCTGTTCTCTGAGAAAAGCCTCTCGCTCAGAGGAGATACTTGATAGCCTCCAACCGTGAAGAGACAGGGAGTCTACTGACCGGTGGAACCTTTCCGCATGTGGCTGACACAGGAGATGCCGCCAAGGGTGAATTTCCCTCGGACACCATTCCGCATGAGGCCACAGAGGGGCTACCAAAGTCATCCTGAGACCCTGCGAGCTCATCAGCCTGTTCAGAACTTGACGGATCAAACAAAACGGAGGGAAAGCATACACCTCCAGGTTGTCCCAGGGATATTGGAACACGTCCTCCACTAACACTAAAGGATCTGGAACCACTAAATAGAATGTCTCCAGTTTCCTGTTGAACCGAGTCTCCCCCAAAACCTGGACGAGCTTGTCTCCTACTGCTACTACGTGATGAAAGGACCACTCTATGCCTAGGATCTGATCCCGACGACTGACTTTGTTTGTGACCACATTCCGTTTGCCTGGGATATACCTGGCTGAGAGCTCTACCAAATTGCTGACCGCCCACTGGTGAACCTCGACGGTCAAGGCGTGAAGTTGACATGAAACCAGGCCTCCCTGCTTCTTCACATAGGCGACCACCGTGGTGTTGTCCGACATGAGAATGACAGAATGACCCTCTACTTTCTCCTGAAACTCCTTCAGACCCAGGAAGGCTGCTTTCAACTCCAAGATGTTGATATGCTGCTGTTTGTCCTCCAAACTCCAAAATGAGCCCCCGACCTGCGAGGGAGGTGTCTGAAAACAGAAGGAAGTCCAGTGGGAGAGAACGCAGAGGGACAAACTTCAAAAGATTTCGGTCGTCCAACCACCAACGAAGGTCTTCTCTCACTTCCAGAGGCATAGGAACCTTTAACGGGTGAGTCCCCCGCCGGAGACCAAAATTCCCCCAGTCTCCATTGTAGAGACTGAAGATGAAGATGCCCATGAGGGAACAGCTTCTCTAGGGAAGACAAAACTCCCAGAACCTGCCACTGATGAGCTGACTGATGTGGTTCCGACAGGAAGTCGCGCGCCACCACTTGCAACTTCCCCAACCTCTGATCCAACAGGAAAACTCTTGCAACCACCGTATTGATGACCATGCCCAGATAGAGAATCCTTTGACTAGGTATGAGATTTGACTTCTCCTGGAACCTGCCAAGACCAACCAACCGTCAAGGTACCTCATCAAATGGATCCCCTGAGCGTGGGCCCAACTTGATACAAGATAGAAGACCCTTGTGAACACTTGGGGGGCTGTGGTCAGCCTGAAACACAGGACTTTGAACTCAAAAGACCTTGTCCCTGAGAGAGAAGCGAAGGAACTTCCTGTACGTTGGATGAATAGGGATCTGGAAGTATGCGTCCCTTAAGTCTATCGACAGCATGAAGTCGCCTTTCCTCACAGCTGCCAACACTAAACGTGGGGTCTCCATCTTGAACTGTGTCTTCCTGATGAAATGATTCAAGGTGGATGAGTCAATCACAGGTATCCAACCTCCCGACGCCTTGGGCACCCAGAAGATGTGACTGTAAAACCCCAGAGACGGATGCACCACTTCCTGTGTCGCATCCTTGTCCAGCACCTTCTGCACTTCCTCCTGAAGAGCCAAGAACTTCAGAAAATTTAGAGGATACCCCCTCCTGAGCTGTGACTTGTCCGAGAGAGGAGGAGAGAAGTCGAATGGCAGTAGGTACCCCACCCGAAGGACATCTACCATCCACTTCTCTGCCCCATAACTCTGCCACTTGGCCTAATGGCCCGCCAGACAATCCCCCACCTTTGGCACAGGAGAGGGAAAGGCATCTAACCTACCAACAAAAATTGAGACTCCAACAGATCCCCATTCCTAAATGCCAGCAAGGAATCATGGTCAACTGATCTTTCTTTCCTGGATAAAGCCACATCTCTTCTAATCAGGAGAAGGTTAGCCCATAAATTAACGCTGAGGTGAGGCATATACATAAACGCCTTGCCTCTGGACTGCAACAAGCTGGGAAGAGAGGACGCACTCACCAACCCTTCTAGGGACCTGTCAGAAGCTATCTTAGCAATGACCATAGACCAAAGTCCAGCCAAGAAACCGTCTGCAACATGGAGGCTGCCATAGATTCCAACGCTGAGGCACCCTGTGGTGACAAGGATGGAGCCACCGACCTCACTGCTCCAAAGTCAATCCTGGCTTCAGACGAATAACGTCCAGGTTAAGATGACGCGACATCAAAAAGGCAGAGTTTGTAGCATAGTACTTCCTATGCCTCGTGAGAGGCGGGGGTAGCAGCTTGGCACAGCCCCTAGAGTGAAGCGAACCGTCCCGATCTGAAACAGAGTCGTTAACCTATGTGCAGACTGACTGGACGTGCCCAGACAAGGGAAGTTGAAACGATGACTTGGGATTCTACGTAGCTCCCATGAAGGTTTCCAAGCAAGAAGGAGTGTAAGACGATCAAGCCTGAGTCCTACTCTCCAAATTGTTGAATCCACGAATGAGATCAACAACTTCTGAAAAGGAAGAAAAAAACTCTTGCGTGACTCCCTCCTCCTGCTCCAGCAATGGAGACCGACGACGAGAAGGGTGTGTAGGCTCATCTAAAGTGCCGTCCTTGTTTAAATTAATGGAAGAACCAGCAGCCAAACAGCCAGAAACACCAATTAACCTGTCTGGGCTGGATCCAAGCGCCAACTCCTGCGATGAACCAACCACAACACCAGGAACATCACTACGCACTCTCCCAACAGATGACTCTTTAACATGGCTGTGAACGGGTACGGGCATGGCAGACATAAGAACGTGAGTTGGAGAGGAATCCTGAACACTTGAGATCGAATGAGAATCCCTCAGAGTCGAACTCCTGGAAGTACCAGTGAGAGGGGCAGGAAAACACACCTGCTGCACCAACTCCGCACTCACAACCTTTGACCTCTTGACAGGGGCCTTGAGATCTTTTCGGCGACGAATAGGCCCTGGAGAAGGAGAAGTGGGAGTGCCTGCAACATGTGCACAAACGGGGGAGGTTGCAACACGCTCGCGACTCGATGCAGAGGACGAAGTAGCCACTGCAGAGCTCACTAACACTCTCCGAAACACCAACACTCTCAGGAACAAGGGCGTGTTGTTCCTCACTCGCAGGTGAAGAAAGGGCAAAGTCCTTCGCCTTCCAACGCTTGATACACTGACGCGGCTGGGATGGGGGAGAAGGAGAGGAAGACAGCACTGGCTCCTTACACAATTTCTTCGCAGGAGGCGGGGGCGATGCAACACGATTCCTTCCAGTCCTCCCAGCTGACATGGCAGCCAATTTATCTTCCAAAACAGAGTCTAATCTCTTAGGAGCCACTTGGATAAAGCCTCAGATGGATCAGCAAGATACGGCTCCGATGACATGGAAGGGAGATGCAGCGAACTGGATGGCAGAGATGACTTCACGGCAGCAAACAATGATGACACAGATGAGCGAGGCAGCGCAGTGCAGATGACTGGGAGTGACGTCAAAGGCGGCGATGACGTCACAGCTTCCCCTCGATCCGAACGGGAAGCAGACGCCACTGGCGGAGGGATACAAAATGAATGACCCCATGACGTCACTAGCGGGGCTGAAGCCATGGCTTCCCTCTGACTCAAAGAAGCGGCAACTGTCACTGGCGGAGCAATACAAAATGGCTGACCTCGGCTACCCATAAAGATGAGACCAGGAGGAGGGGGGGGGGGGGGGGGGTGGGGGGGGCCTGGACAGCATGAGGGGGGTAGTGAGCATCCATGAAGTGCATCAGCAAACCCTCCAAGGATGAAGAACCCCGTAGCCCGAGCATCTTCCAAAGCGCCACTATCTTGGACGCCTCCGACTCTGCAATAAAAGACAATGATGAAAAAGCCTCCTCCCTCTCGGGAATCAAATTAACTCCCGAAGAAGAAGGGGCAACATTACAAAAATCAGCCTGAGGGCCTCCCGTTACTTCCAACAACGAATCAGTGGAAGAAAAGGAAGGGGATAAAGGCACAACACTACTATGGGGTGTGATTGCAGCAGGAGACGAAGCATCGGGAAGAGGAGAAGAAAAACCCTCCCACAAAGGAAAGAGTAGAAACCCTACGATACTCCCTCTTACTATAAAACAACTTTCACTGCTCTTTAGGCCACGCACGGCATTCCGTGCAGGGATTCGTTATTGTACAAACATTAGAGCGACACCTACTACAAGAGAAGTGGGGATCGGTTGCAGCCGAAGCCAAAAACGAGAACACGGAAAACATGGAGTTCCAGGGCACACACGTTGACAAGGCCGAGAAAGAGCAGAAGAAGCCATAATAACAGAACACACACAAAACACAATCGAAACACGCAATGAACCGGGTAAAGACCGAGAGAGGTCAACCACAACTCTCACCCAGGCGGTTAAGAAATAACTGACGTGGTGGCGTAATGTGTGGTCCTTGACCACTATTCACCCGATATATGCACGTTGCCAGAACTCACAAGATTCTTTGCTTTCATCTGCAATTTAACCGGATCCGGCTAGGCACTAGAAATTATCCTATTGTTGAGACCGAAGGTTTGTTCACGTATGAACAATTATATATTTGGGATGAATCTTACCTACTGATCAAGATAAGTACTTCCCAATGTCGAAACTTCGACAAGAGAGCTTGTTCCTTGCCATAGGTTTTACTAATAAAGTTTGTGTATCTTTCTCTTATTCACATAAAGTGCTAATGTGTATTGCATGAAGGAAGATATTGTGTTTTGTTGTATATTTGTATTTAGTTGGGAAAAGTGTTGTGTTTGGTTATTTCACGTACGATAGTTTGTAGGTGAGTGTGCAACAGCAACAGGGTATCAGTCGTTGGTTGTTTGTTGATTTGATTTTTAGTTGGACATTTGTTGTTGGTCAGCCGCAACTGTGAATTCAGTCTTGTTGCAGTCTTTGTACAGTGCAATTCTACTGGGAATGACTCACATAATCAGTCATAGTTAAGTTACCCTTCAGACAACAAGTTGTCATACGATCCAAGAAGTTATCAGGATCTCCGACCCTAAACCACTTGAGTATTCCTATCTTAAAGTTCATTCAGGGAATTTCCTTTAGGGGATATGCATATCTAATGATGGGGAGAATTTTCTGATGTTCTTTGGATGAGAATTATTGAGAGGGAGACCATGCTAATGCCGATCTTAGATAATCCATGCTAGAGATAACAAGTCTGCCATTCACATTTACAGTTAATATCATTTACATGTATATACTTATTAACATGCACAATGCAGTGCAATGTCTTGAATGTTATTTAGAATGAGTAAAGCAATCTGGGTGTCATAGTACAGAACTTAGGCTGTGATTTGGTTAGTGCGTTTCAGTTAAAATTAGGCTATATGATCCCTTGTGATTTGAAATGCTCTAGTTATTTTGACGGAGTCATAATAAAATGGTACTGTGACTAGGATTATTGTGATTTGTTATTACATCAGTGATCTGTATAGATAGCATTTGTGAATTTTAAGGATTGTTGTGACCGGCTGATGGCGGTGGCCATATTACAATTACATAGTCACGTGTTAGCCTATCCTGAATGGATCTTTAGTAGGACTGATTTGGTCAATCATCACCTATCCTATTGGAAACCTAATCCTTTGCTAGTATATCTTGGTGAGAATTTGAACCTTTCTTTCTATTTTTTTCTTTGAGAAGATAACGTTTGAGAAAATGGCTACAGCCTACCTAGATGTATTCCACTCTGGGCAAAAAGTTGCTGTGGTAGGACACTGCCATGTAAAACATCTAAGTCATTTTATGACAGGATGTTGTAGCAAGAGTGATGTGAGGCTAAAGCAGCCCTTATACTATTGTCACACCTTTGGAAAATAATGGGAAGTGTGTGACAATTTAATGGATTCTGTACTGGTGGCTAGATTACTGATGTTTATCCCAGACATTGTTATCCTGTACATTGGAGGAAACAATACTGATATGAATGGTGATGATCCAGACTTGGTACATAAGAACAAAAATAAAATTTTAAGACTAGTAGCAAGACTGGAAGGTATTAATATCTGTAAGGATTTAGTGGTTAGCCTTGAGATTCTGATGCTCTTAAAAACATCCCTAGGACTAGATATCGTGCACAAAAGAATCTATTAAACCAACTGTTGAAGAGAAATCAAGTAATAACTTTAATTTTCAACCAGAGATTTTGCAGGCAACAGAGTACATTTTCAATATAATAGTTACAAAATACTACCAAGTCATTTATGTGAAGCAGCAGATGCATATGCTTTTAGCCAGGATTGGTAAATCCCTGGTAGTGCTCAAGCCAAAGTTGGACTAAGTAGGTTAGGCAAAATGATAATTTACACATTTCCACTTCACAAATTTTTTGTTTTTTTAATTTTAATGGTAATTTTAGAGAAACTTAAGTGAAGGTGGGATTTTAATCTAAATAAAACCCTATAATGTACATACAAGTACTATCCTACTTACAACCAAGTTTGGTTCCGACCCACTGGTTGTAAGTCAGAATGGATGTAAGTCGAACCTTAGAAAGTGGCCAACATACTGGGTAGGGTATACTATCAAACCTTTGCTATATAAAAGTGCCTACTTAGTACTGTAATGTAATGTACAATAATTATTTCAATCTTTTTACCATAATGTACTTCTACTAATACATTTTAATCCTTTATGTAATAGTATATATTACGTACAATCAGGCATTGAGTTACAATGGGGTTAGGTTCTTGCATGCATGTCAGAAGTCGATTCTTACGTAAATTGGTTTGCAATTCAGTCTACAGTACAGTTAATACCAAATGATGCTGCAGATAGGGCAGGGTAACTCAAACTGATGCTGCCTGAGTGATGAGAGTTCTCATGCCTGAGTGATGAGAGTTCTCATGAGATGGCGCAGTGCCAAGTAACTCAATGGTCAACTGTCTGAAGTAAGGTTGTAAGTACGAGTGGTCGTATGTCGAGCAGGTTGTAGTCGGATAGTAGTTGTAGTGTATATATATAGTATATATACTATAATATATACATATATATATATATGTATATATATATATTATATATATATATATATATATATATAGCTATATATATATATATACTATAGCTATATATATCTTATGTATGTATGTATATACACACACACACACATATTCTATATATATATATATATTATATGATATATATATATATATATATATATATATATATAGATATATACGATTTACACACACACATACATATTTATATTATATATATATATATATATATATATACACATACAGGCAGTCCCTGGGTTACGACTGGGGTTCCGTTCTTGAGACGTGTTGTAAGCCAAAAATTGTTGTAAGCCGTAACATCATCAAAAATCCTAAGAATACCTTACTTTTAATGCTTTGGGTGCATTAAAAACTATGTAAACTGCATTCTTATTGCATTTTTCATAAACAAAAGCTTCAAATATTGATTATTTTGCATTTTTGGTGTCCTATTTCTTCTGGCAGATGAGCGTTGTAGGCGTCGTAACCCTGGAAATAATTTCTGATGAATATAATTGAAAAGCGCCTTAACTTTGGAAAGTCGTAAGCCGAACCTGTCGAAACCCGGGGACTGCCTGTATTTATTATATATATATATATATAATATATATATATATAATATATATATATATATATATATATATATATATATATATATAATATATATATATATATATATATATATATATATATATACTCTTATTGCAAAAACACAAAGTGTGACAATATGTAAATAGAATATGAGGAGATATTGTGGCCAAGAGCCACTTCATGTCACTAGCTAACAACTCTAGTAACAAACTTTAAATCTGATACCATCTCTGACATATTATGACAATAAATAAGACATCTGTAAAGCAATGACTTGTAACTTCTGTGAAAACATTTTAGCAAAAATAGAAGGTAATTCATAGTAGTGTTATGAAACTCACCAACTTGTTGTTCTTGATGAGTAGAACAGCCTGTGTCTGCAGCCCTCACTAACTTCTCCACTGCTTTATAGCATAATGTGGCTAAATTAGAAGGAGCTTCCTCTCTTAACGATCGTATTTCTGCTGCAGGAATAAGGGCAAAGACATCCTGGATAGTCGTCACATGATCACCCCAAAATTGATCCCAAAATGAGTCATCAGATGCATCTATTGGCTGAAATATATGAAAAAATTCATAAATGGAAGTAACTGAAATTTTCAATACTCCTTTCAGAATCATTATGGTTTTTTTTTGACAGTATTTAATGCCTTGATAGCTAAGAAAATTAAGTGGAAGTAACATACTAAGATTGTAATGAAACTTACATTCTTACAAATAGGGACATAATATATATTCAAATCTCAGGACAGTTAACACACTTTTTTTAACCCTTAGTGGACAGGTAAAATAATCAATATGCAGCTCCTCAGGCCGGTAAACTTTGAGATCTGCCAATTTATGAAAAAAACACATCAATGGAAAGAATAAGATATGCAAACACACATGGTGGAAGAAAAAAAAATCTAAAACATTTTCCCTACCTTCCACGAGAAGCTGAAAATTACTATTTGTATCCCGTTGTGGGGCCTCTTGTACATGACAATCAAAATTTTACCAACTTATGTTTTTTCTAACAAATAATTTTATTTTATTTTCTAAAATGACAATTTGTCGAAAAATGACAATTTGTCCCAAATTGCATTTTTCCTAACTATACAAACCTGAGGTCCTTTTACAATAGGAAGGTACTAGCGGCAGCTGGATAGGTCGTAAGCTTTCGAACAAGGGGTTCGGTAGTTAACTGCTTGTCCGACAGGCGCGCGCGCGCGACTGGGAGGTAAACAAATCACTTTTGCTTTTGGCCCAAGCAAAAACTGCAGAGTGAGGGGTGGCATGAGGTGGGACTATGTGTAAAAGGACCTCAGGTTTGTATAGTTAGGAAAAATGCAATTTTGGACAAATTGTCATTTGTTCCGACACGGCATACAAACCTTCGGTCCTTTTACAATAGGAAGACTCACTTCTTGGTGGGAGGAATCTGAGTCTTTTGTGAACAGACTGGTGTTCGCCCAACCTTGGAATGCCTCCCTGGTCGTAAGAGCGAGGGAGGGATCCAAGCCTCTGTCCGATTGATCGGGGTGTGCACCGCAGGATCAATGGTCAGACCTCTGGACCAAGTACTAAGAGAGAGGCAAGCGTATCTCTTCGTACCAGCAAACAAGAACAAGTTCCTATTTGCAAGAGGCAACATAAAGTTATGGTTTGTCTCTTGTTGGCATCCACTTCCCCCCCCTTCCGTAGGAGGAAGTGGTGGATATTCGCTCCCATCCCTAGTGAAAAGGGATAGGATGGGGCTCTGTCGAGTAGCTCACCCGGCATCTCGTCCCTTATCCAGCAGGTGATGACCGTATCCCTCTACCCACAGGTAGAGGGGGAGAAAAAGATAGGAAGAGAAGCCAGTCACTCTCTCATTCACTTATCTATTCTTACAGTCACACCAGGACTCGATGCTGTTCAGCCTGCTAGGGTCTGGGTTAGCTACACAACGTGTTGAGCAGCCACCACGGGTCCCGAAGGAAAACGATCCAAGGACCTGTGGGCAATATCCAAAAGGTAGAAGGAGGTGCCAGTGGTCTGGTTGTACCAGACCCCTGCCTCAGTACCCCTGCGCCACGGAGAAGTTCTTGTGTAACTCGAGGGAGTGTACTTCTAGGTCATCTTGGTGCTGACGAAGAGTCTTCAACACTCAGCCTGGGATGTCGAGTTTCTTCAGAAAGCGGTCGTGCTTTCACAGGACAAAGCAGCATCTCCTTCGCATCGAAGGCGGTGAAGTCCATTAGGGAGGGGATTGTGAAGGACTCTAACCGATCGTCAGGAACCGAAGGGTTCTGAGTCTTCGCTACGAAGTCGGTAACGAAATCGAGCGTCACGAATCCCCATCCCCTGGATGCTTGACTTCGCAGGAAAAGTCATGCAATTACCTCAGAGGAAAAGAAGGGAATGGTCGTATGACCTATCCCTCTTCTCGACTTCGGTGATGTCCTGTACCCATACTGGTCTATCCGTCCGTCTGCAGCGAAGTGTCTCACATTCTCCTATCCCCATGCAGTGAAGTTCTTCTCGGTAGTGGATAGGGACACCGACACTCAATGGTGGTGTCGATGGTATGGGTACTGTGACAAGCCGTTAGGACGAAGAAAAGACTGTTATGGAACAAACCGAACTAAGTCCACAGCGAAGTTCGTAACTGACTTGGGGCGCTCTGACAGCTGCCGACTGACTGCGTTCGGTAGGAGGCAAGGTTGTCCAAGCGCCCTAGCAAGTCACGTTGACCTTCGCCTTAAAAGGGTTATGCCAAGAGACTAAACAAATAATTTGTTCGTCACCGATGCCAGGAAGGCGAGGTGATGATTCTCTTAAGGCATGTGCCCAACAGGCGAAAGTCAATTGCCGTTCTAGAGACCGAGGTCCCTGATGGCAAGATATTCATAGTATAGTTGATTCTCAGCTAAGGAGAAACAACACTATGTGTCGTTGAAGACGAAGGTGTACAGAAAAAGCAACCTACGTCTTCACAGCTGAACCGAGAGAAGGATTCTCAAGATTCTGAACCTGTGCCACAAAGACTGAGAACGCTAACCGCTATTCATTGCTGTCCGGTGAGGATCGTAGTTGCAATAAAAGCGGAGCGCTTTTCAGTAATGAAGAGACAGGGAAATACTGCCTGAAGAACTGCTTCTCATGGGCTGAAACATTTGGAAGTAGAGCTGTCAGGTCGGAGAGTAGGCGATGTCTTCTGACACATCTGTTAATTCGGGGGCGAGCAATGAATAATTGCACACCTACGAATACGAGATATTTTGAAGACAAACTCAGATGTCTGCAAAAATCATTCGCATTATCGCGGTGCGATGCAGCGGGAGACTAGTACAGACTTCTGTTACCGTGCGGTAAACAGAAAGATGAGAGTCCAAGAGATATCTCTGTTGAAAATTCTCGCAATGTCGAAGGCGATGAAATTGAGCGTCACAGCAGTAGATAGTCCTTCATTATTGCGAGAATCCCCGTTAATCAGAGACCTAAGTCCATGATTTGTTTGGGCAGGATACGGTTCGGTAGTCAATCAAACCAGGGGAGAGAGAGACGTAACCGACCGTGCATCTCCGAGACCTAGCTGATACTGAGCTGCTATCAGGCAGTTCAATACGCAGTAGCTCTCGGTGACTCGTCATCCTGAGTTGCCAGGTAATCCATTATTCCACGAAGGAATGCGTTCGGCTAGAACCATCGAGCATAAAGAATACGCTCGAGCAATTATATTTAAATGAAACGGATTTCGGTAAATACAAAAGCTGATTTGGTGTTGTCATGACAATACCAAGTATCTAAAATCGAAACTGATAACTGCTGGGAGGTTGCAGGCAACCCCGAGTTGCAGTTCAATTAAGATACAATTCGTCTCGGTCACAAACCGTAGAGTTAACTACGGTATGCGCCTACCCCCCGGACAATTCAACTGTTAAAAGAATCATGTCGCAAGGGTAATATACGTAGTATATTTTGTAGGTTCTGTACCACGACCTCCATCCTAAATTCTTTTCCTCTCGAGGAATGAGAATAAGGATTGGAGATCGACCGCCTTCGTTCTCTAGTCAAGAGAGTGAAGGAGAAGTCTTTCCCAAAGGAAAGCTTCAATGGTGAACAGAATACCGAAGACGATAGTTCAAGCCAAACTGGAAGTTCCCTCCGTTCGTTCTTTCTATTCCAGGTTAATCGCCTACTGTGAGATACTCTTCTTTCAGCAGCAGTCTTCTTCCAAATGCTAGAAATTACAGGAATTCGAGCATAAGCGAGGTTCCCGATTATCGTGTAACAATTATCGGGGATTCTCGCTCACTTTGGACCGTGGTCTCGCCTAAGTGTTTGGAGATCGTTAAAAAAACTCGAACACTCTGAGTGCGCCTAGAAATTCCGTAGAATTCTAAGCACTCTGCGAAACCCCCCACCGAATTCGTCAAACGATATCGGCTGGTGGTCCTCTCGATTACCCGATAGAAATCGAGAAAGGGGCAGGATACCTCCTCAACGACCGGGGCTTACGTCAGGTAGGACCCGAAGGTCCCCCCGGTAGCGCAGCCCCTAACGTGGGATCTTACAGAGAAATCTCTGTAGGATCCCTCCCCTTTCCCTCGTAGCCGTAAGGAGAGAGGGGGGAATGGGGGAGGAATTGGATACTGGCTCGCCTTCCCAGCGGAACTAGCAGTTGGAGAAGAAAAGGAGCAGCCATCGCCTTACGGCGATGGCCTCTCAGAGCCTGGGAAAATGTATCGTCAGGAGAAAACGTTTTCCCGAGAGGTTGGGTTACGAACTCATACTGTAGGTAAGGATCTGCCGCCACTGTGAACGTCGTCTGGGTGGGGCTGATCGACACCTGACAGGAGAGAGCCGATACGTCCTCCGGCTCATTCCAGTCCTCGTCGAGGTCGAAACCTCTCAGGAGGACCGAAGGGGTATTCAGATACGGTGTCCGAAGACACGTAGAAACGCCTCTGTCGCAGTAGAGGAGGTGAAGTAGCTTGTTCGACCGGCCAGAACTGAGAGAGCCTTCTTGTCCGGAGACGAGAGACTACCTGGTTCAACACAGTCGGCAAGCTCCGATCGCGGCAGACCCACCGTCGATTTGGGTTCCCTCTCGGGCCCCAAAACGACTCGAGCCGAGACGTGGCTCTGCTGGTGGGAGCGGCGATCCTTCCCCGAGGTCGTTGTGCTGACGAATCAGCGCCATAACCTCGGCAAAGTTCCTCTGGATCTCGGAAGTCATAGCATCTTGCAGAGTAGACCGTTAAGCCCTTCGAACAAGAGCATATTCCGAGAACCTTCCTCCTAAGAAGGGGGAACAGCGACAGCCCTCTCGGTCTTCTCCATCCACTTGCGCATAACGTCCTGGCCGGTCCAAGAACCGTGCCTGGCACGTAGGGCGTCGTGGTGGGATCATGAGGGGCGCACCCCTCCCACGATCACTCCTCAATACCTCGCTCCTCCCGGTGTAACCCGAGGAGGTTGAAGGTACGGGAGAGGCAGACCTGACGCTCCCTCCTCGCTCGCTGGCAGAACCAGCAGGCATGAGGGCTGCAGGCGATCGTCAACCCGCGGTGGCGATCGAGCTGCAGGCCTGGTCGAACCGTCTCGCTGTGGAGAACGGCGGGTGGACTGAGCACAGCGGCCCCGATCTCGAGTGTCAGAAGAGCTGGTGCTGGTTGCCGTACCCGATCGCTCTCTGTGAGAACCGACGGTCAGGCGACCTGCAGGCTCCACTGTCACAGTGAGACCGGTGCTTGTCCTCACGGCACGTCACGTCGCTGGTTCCAGCCGTGGCTGGCACGGCGAACGGGGGGACCTCTTCCCAGCCTCAGCCCGTGGCCGGTCGTGGACCGTCACGTCCCCGGGTAGCCAGCTGGTCGCCGCAAGAGCGAGAGCTGGTCTGGTGAGAGTCGCGTGAGCGGCTGTCACCAGTCTTCCGCCCCGTGCCGTGAACCTGACGCTGAGCGGGCTCAGAGGTCTGGTTCCTGGCTGCACGGTCGCTGGTAGGCGACCGTTACACTTCGGTACCTCCCGCGAACGAGAGGCCGAGACGGACCCTGATGCAGTGGCAGAACCACTGACACCAGGCGAGGAAGTACCGGTGTTAGCCGGTACCCCTCTGGTCCCCGTAGTCTTCTTCCTTGCGGAAGAAGAGACGGGCCCCGCTCCCGAAGGAGCAGGAGGACCAGCGGAAGGAACCCTCCCGTCTCACCGAGGTGAGACGGGTCCCGAGAAGCTCCCGAGGGAGACTTCTTAGGAGGGAGGAGGCAACCTTCTTCTTCCTCGGCTGTGAAGCCTTAGAAGTCGAAGGGGAAGAGGCGGCAGCCGACGACGATGAAGAAGATGAAGACGACGACGACGACACCTTCCTCCTCTTCTTCGTCAGCTTCCTCAGGACAGACGTAAGATCTGCTATCCAGGGCGGAGCCGGGGCTGCTGTAGCCGAGCCACAGGGCCCGGACGACCTGTACAGACAGACCAAAGTCTGGGGTAGTACCACCACGAACAGGGACGACGTCAGCAGGTATGGGCATCTCAGGAACAGCAGGCACAGCCAGCACAGCATCAGTAGGGACAGCCAGCGCAGCAACGGCAGGGACAGCTAGCGCAGCAACGGCAGGGACAGCCAGCAGCAACTGCATGGACAGTCAGCCAAGAATCGGCAGGTACGGCAGGCAGCACTGGAAACACAGGAAGTGGAGCAGCAGCCAGCAACATCCTGGTACCGGCGGCAGGTCCAGGGGCGAGCTCTAGGGCATCGGAAGTGTGGTCTCGGCAGCGCGGCAACCACGAGCGGCGGCGGCACGCCTCCCTCTCGGTACGGCGAACGGCACTTCACAGCGGCTGTAGGCAAGACTGTTACCACGTGAGGCGAGTACACCAGGTGAGGAGGGACGTCGTCACCTGGAGCGCGTGGTCACACTCCATGGGTGACCGCAGTAGGCCCAGACATAGAACCGCAGCCCCTGGACACTAGCACGCCCTGCAAATGGAAGGACGCCCATACCTCACCAAGGTCCACCCTCGTGGCAGTAGCACCTGCGGAAATAACAGTAGTAGTGATTAGTGGGGGGGAAGTCCCCTCGCGCGGGGGGGGGGGGGGGGGGGGGGTTGGGGGGGGGGGGGGTTAAGCCCCACACCGAACGAGTGGAAGACCCCGAATACAATTGTATATCGGGCACCAAGCGCCCTCCCCCGCGCTCGACGGATCGGGCGAGGAGAAGAACCCAGATAACCTCCCCCCCCCAAAGGGGAAGGGCCATCTGTGGGAGCTGAGCGGGGGCGGGGGGATTCTTGTTCCTCACCCCCGCACAGCACCCATGTACCCAACAATAATAATAAGAGCCCGAGAGCAATCGTGCCCTCGGCCCGAATGCAAGGGCATAAGGATCAATTCCCTGACTGAGCGGAACTTGAACCAAATAAATATTGATGCAATCAATAATAAAAGGAATAAAATGAAAAAGAATCTTGCATTACGATTCACTTCACAATGAATAAGGGCTCGGATCGAGCGCATTTGCGCCCTCGGTACCGAGCGCAAGGGTAAAAGGATCCATTCCCGATTATGAACGGAAACCTTGATCCATAATGAATTGATGCAATCAAAATATATATGAAAAATTAAAAATTAAAAGAATACTGCGCTTGCGATTTCACTTCATACAAAATAAAAAGGGGAAGGATCAATTCCCGGGGGGGAAATAGCGGAAACATTGATCTAAGTAAATAATGCAATCTCAATAAAATATGAAAATGAAAAAGAACTGCACTTGCGATTTCACTTCATTCAAATAAAAAGGGGAAAGGATCAATTTCCGTGTCGGAAACTGATCCAAAATGAGTATTGCTACAATAAAAATAAATATATGAAAATGAAAACGATTCCACTTCCATACAGAATAAGTTTTCGTGCCGAGCGCATTCGCTCGGCAACGAGCATACAGGTCAAAAAAATATAAATGAAAAGGGCACTTACTTACGATTTTCATCTACACATTTCCAACCAAAATATAAGCTCGGAGCGAGCGCTCTCCCGCCCTCGGCACCGAGCATACACAATACGAGGATCATTTCTGGGAAAAATGAATTCCCGCACTTACGCCCTTCAGTCCCGGCACTCGGGTAATCGGAGGGCGTGGAGAAACCAAGATCCTTTAATTCACAATTGAATTCAATGGAAATAAATATGAAATGATTGTACTTGCAATTCAGTTTCACTAGATAAATAGAAAAAGAAAAACACAACCATGCGAAAGCAACGACGATGAAGCGGGCAGAGAGCGATGATACACGTCTACACGCCAGCAGGCCGAAAGCAAAAGTGATTTGTTTACCTCCCAGTCGCGCGACGCGCCTGTCGGACAAGCAGTTTAACTACCGAAACCCCTTGTTCGAAAGCTTACGACCTATCCAGCTGCCGCTAGTACCTTCCTATTGTAAAAGGACCGAAGGTTTGTATGCCGTGTCGGAACAATTGCATTTTTCCTAACTATACAAACCTGAGGTCCTTTAACAATAGGAAGTAGCTAGCGGCAGCTGGAACGGTCGTAAGCTTCGAACAAGGGGAGAACGGTAGTTAACTGCTTGTCCGACAGTCGCGCGCCGCGCGACTGGGAGGTAAACAAATCACTTTTGCTTTTGGCCCATGCAAAATACGCAGAGTGAGGGGTGGCATGAGGAGGGACTATATGTAAAGGACCTCAGGTTTGTATAGTTAGGAAAAATGATATTGTTATGTTACAATAAAGTTTCATACATACTTACCTGGCAGATATATACATAGCTAAGACTCCGTCGTCCCCGACAGAAATTCAAATTTCGCGCCACTCGCTACAGGTAGGTCAGGTGATCTACCGGCCTGCCCTGGGTGGCAGGACTAGGAACCATCCCCGTTTTCTATCATATTTTCTCTCTTCCACCTGTCTCCTGCGGGGGGAGGCTGGGTGGGCCTTTAATTGTATATATCTGCAGGTAAGTATGTATGAAACTTTATTGTAACATAACAATATCATTTTCATACAATCAACTTACCTGGTCAGATATATACATAGCTGATTGGCACCCTTCGGGTGGAGGGTAAGAGACAGCTTCTATATGGAATAGACAGGTAAACAACATATGTTGTAGGTATAAATAAAACCTTGGTTCCTACCTGATAGGTGGTAGACTTCGTGGGTGTTTGCCCAGTAGTCTGCATCACCTCAAGAAACTTTAGCGAGATATATGATCTATGGCCAAGAGTTCTTGGGGTGGGTCTGCCGATGGGGTCTTACCCACTTACTCGGCAGAGCCTAAAAGGACTTTGTCAATGGGTGCTGATCCACTTATATGACAATACACCTTATGAAGGAGCACACAACCAATCCCGACCACCTGATCCTAACCATACGTTAGAACTACAGATTGTTAAGAGTTATCCCCGAACTCGTCACAACAATCGTAACTCAAAATCACTACGCACACATACATAATTTTCAAAAATTATACTCAACTATTGGATATGACAAGAATTTTACTGAACAACATAGACGGCCGCCCGTGCTAGCCTAAGTCCTCTATTGTTAGAAGAGACTCGACCATATCCAAAAAGAAGAAAAGTATAAACATTTAAGGATTGGTGTCTGCTCCCGTACCCAGAATCGTATCCGCTGATACGAAAGGACCTAGAGAAAAACACTTCTCATATGTCACACGCACGTCTTTCAAGTAATGAGATGCAAATACTGAGTTGCATCTCCAAAATGTCGTATCTATTATGTTTTTAACGACATATTCTTAAGAAACAAGAGAGACGTCGCTATAGCTCTAACTTCATGAGCTTCTATTCTCAACAGTTGTAACTGTTCGTCAGGACAGGCCTTATGAGTGTCTGTAATGACGTTTCTTACAACGAATGCCAGCGCATTCTTGGACATCAGTCTTGTGGGGTCTTTTACCGCGCACCAAAGACCTTGTCTAGAGCCTCCCATTCGATGCTTTCTCTGAAGGTAGAACTTCAGAGCTCTAACAGGGCAGAGAGACCTCTCGTTTCTCTGCCTACGAGACTTGACATGCCTTTGACTTCGAATGACTTAGGCCAGGGATTCGTAGGATTCTCGTTTTCCGCTAAAACAGGGTCTGAAACGAGCAAATCGCTGAGTCTCCCTTGAATGCTACTTCATCCTGCAGAGCATGGCAATTCCCTATCTCTTTTGCCGTAGCTAAAGATAATAGGAATAGGCATTTTCGGGTAATGTCTCTAAACGATGCCCGATGAGGAGGTTCGAATCTTTCCGATGACAGATACTTTAGAACTACGTCTAGGTTCCAGTTCGGAGGTACTGGTTCCTTATACTTTGAAGTCTCAAAAGACCTTATGAGATCGTGGGAGATCTTCATTATCTGCCCGATCTAATCCTCTGTTCCTGAATACAGCCGAGAGCATACTTCTATCCCTCCCTCTATTGTGGATACGGCTAGATGAGATTTTCCTCTCAGGAATAGCCGGAAATCCGCAAATTTCCGCTATAGAGGTAGTGGAGGAGGACAACTTCTTGGATCTACACCTCCTTCTAAATACCTTCCACTTTCGACTGGTATACTTCGTAGTGGAGGTTCTGCGTTCTCTCGCGATCGCGCTTGCTACTTCGCGAGAAAAGACCTCTCGCTCTGACAAGTCTTTCGATAGTCGAAAGGCAGTCAGAGCGAGAGCGGAGAGGTTTGATGGTTGTATGAGAAGATCCGTCCTTCCGAGTAGGGATCTTGGAAAGTCTACGCTTCACTCTACCACCTCCTTGAACCATTCCTGGGCCGGCCAAAAGGTGGCTATTAACGTCGTCCTCGTCTCCTTTGACGCCACAAACTTTTCATTACTAACCCCCGGATTTTGAATGGGGGAGAAGCATAAACGTCTCGAGACCAATTTAGCAGGAAGGCATCTACCATAAGTGCTTTGGGATCTTCCACCACCGAGCAAAACACTGTGAGCCTTTTTTTTTTTTTTTTTGAAATAAATGTTGCGAAGAACTCCACCTGAGGAGTTTCCCCCACAGAGACCAGAGATCGAGACACACTTCCTCGTGTAAAGTCCATTCTGTATGAAGGACCTGGTTCCTCCTGCTGAGCCTGTCTGCCCTCACATTCCTTTCTCCCTGTAAGAACCTTGTCATCAGGGAGATGTTACTGTGATACGTCCAAAGTAATAGGTCTCTCGTGAGCTCGTAAAGGAACGAGGAGTGCGTCCCTCCCTGTTTCCGAATGTAGGCAAGAGGGGTGGTGTTGGGCGTCAACTCGTCCCGTACTCCTCAAGAAGAAGGTTAGTCAATCCCTTCTAGTTAGACAAACCTTCTCTTCCATATATTCGTTATCCGAGTTTTCCTCTAACTCGGGATCTAAAAGCGTCTCCGCTCTCCTTTCCGAACATTCTTCTTCTTGCGGAAACAAAACTCCTAACAGGAGAGGGGCTAAGGGAATGATAATCCTTCCTCTTTTCCCGCTCTAATATTCTTGGAAGGCGGTCATAAGCTTCGGCTTCTCTAGAATTTTTAGAAGACTCTCCATGCTTACATGACGCTTCCCGTTGTTTCCAAGCGTCATGGATGACGTCTTTTGCTGACGTCCTCGATGACGCTTCGCGCTTGGAAGATGCTCAGCTCTCCAAAGGCGTCCTCCTTGGCGTCATAATATTGACGGAGCGTCATGTCTATGCTCCGTTTCCAATGACGCTTCGCTTCTAAAAGACGTCTTACTTCTCTCTGGCGTTACGAAACTCTCGTAAGCACCTGTTCTCTCTCTCGCACTAGACGCTTCTGTAAGACGTTTAGCCGTTTCCCGTCTGTATGAACGCTTGTCGTTGAACAGGTAAGAGAGGACGAGACTTCTTAATTGGAAGCGACACGTCCTTTCCGACGTTGCGTTCGAGATGACAGTGCTCTTGAACTGCTATAATGATTCTCTTGACGCTTCTCCCACGTCCAGTGCATGACGTCTTTCGTCATCACTCGGTGGGGAAAAAAGGATAGGGTACTTCCGCGTACACTTCAGGTGACGCTGACGCCCCCTTCGCTTTCTTGCTAGAAGACGGAGAGTCATCTGAGAAACTCTCCGGACTAGAATCCCTGTCAGGCGTCATATGGCGCTTCAGCGGTTTTTCGACAAGTTCGATTCCCTCCACCCTCGTTTAGGTGAGGGAGAGGGAGAGGACGAGAAACACTCGCGAAGGACGCTTTCTATAGTGCCCTTGAGCCGCCTGCAACGAAGCAGAGCTAGCTTAAGGAACGTCTGACTGTTGGGGATTCCCCACAACCTCCTTAAGGCTTTCGACTTTCCATTCTCCTCTGTGTTCGTGAGCTTGGAAGAGGTCTAGGCTTGGGAGTGTCGCAGGAGCCTGGCACCTACTGGTGCTTGGAGGAGGATGTTCATTTTCCCTTTTTAAAGGGACGAAAGGCGGACCTACCTCTCTCTCTGGAGCCTTCCTTCTTGCGGGAGGTCTGGAGATCGGACCACCTCGAAAAGGGCTGCGTAGAAGTGCTAGGTCCTTTCTTGTCCGATACTAAAGCAGGTTCTTCTTCCTAGCTGACTGCGTCAGAAGATCCTGCGTCGCCTTCTCAGTTAAAGAGTGAGCCACGTCCTTCACTAACTTAGAAGGGAACAAATAGTTCGAAAGAGGTGCATATAGTAGAGCTGCCCTCTGCGCATGCGAGACTGCCTTTGTTAAGAAGGCGCCCTACACTGTCCTTTCTTCAAAAGACCTGCTCCAAATAATGCAGAGACTTCCAAAGATCCATCTTGTACTGCTTTGTCGATGCACGACCAAACTGCATAACAGGGCTTCAGGTTCGATTCCCTGCGAATCGTGAGCTTTCTTGGACATCACCCCAAGGACCAATCCAAGAAGTTGAAAGACTTCCAAATACATGGAAAAAGTCCCTTGAGGAGATGATCTAGTTCCGAAATACTCCAAGTAATGCGGGCAGAATTAAGACTAGGACGCCTTGAAGCCGTCAACTAACGTCGAAAAAGTCTGCCTCTGTAGTAGAAGGAGAGAGCGATACCCATATCCTCCCCGTCTTGTACCATATGCCTCTTTTCCCAGCTAAACCTTGCTGGAGGCATGCAAAATACTGTCCTGGTTAAGTCTTCCTTCGACTTCATCCAGGCGTCTAAGGCGTGTAAAGCCCGCTTCATCGAGATGGTGGGCTTCATCTTCAGAAAAGACGAAGTCTTCTTCACCTTCGCACTCGAAAAGAGCGAGCGCGGAGAAGGAGGAGCAGCCGGAGTCAACTCGTCTCCGTATTCCTCCAAGAAGCAGGGTAGTCAACACCTTATAGTTGGAGACAAGCCCTCTCTTCCAAGATCGTCATCATCCGAGTTTCGTTCGAACTCGTGATAATCCTGAGTTTCTGTTCTCCTTTCAGAACTTCCTCTTCTGGGGGAGACAAACTCCTGATCGGAGAGGGGCTAAGGGAATGAAAGTCTTTCCTTTTTTCCCCGTTCTGATCGACTTGGAAGGCGTCACAACCTGCGGCTTCTCTCGCGCTTTAGAAGACGTCATGTATGACGCTTCCCCGCTCTCGAGCGTCATGTATGACGTCTCTTGTTGACGTTTAGATGACGCTTCGCGTTTGGAAGACGCTTGCTTTCTAAGGGCTTCCTACTCGGCGTCACAATCTTGGACGGAGCGTCACGTCTAAGCTCCTCTTGATTTGACGCTTCACTTCTACAAGACGACTTCCGAGCAGGTGCGAGAGGACGAGACTTCTTAATAGGAAGCGTCACGTCCTTCCGACGGGGCGCTAAAACAACCCTCCACAAGAGATGACAGTTTGTTCCTGCACCGCCATAATGATCTTCCTTGACGCTTCTCCTACGTCTAGTGCCTGACGGCTTTCGTCATCACTCGGGGAGAAGCATGATGGGTACTTCCTCGTAAGCGTCAGGTGACGTTGACGCCACCTTTCGCCTTCTTAATAGCCGACGGGGCGTCATCCGAGAAGCGCTCCGGGCTAGAATCAATGTCTTGCTTCATATGACGCTTCAGCGGTCTCGATAAGTTCGACTCCTTCCACCCTCGTTTAGGTGAGGGAGAGGGAGAGGACGAGAAACACTCGCGAAGGACGCTTTTTCTATAGCGCCCTTGAGCTGGCTGCCATGAAGCAAAGCTAGCTGAAGGGACGTCTGACCGTTGGGGATTCCCTCCCGACCTCCTTAAGGCTTTCGACTTTCCTTCTCCTCTGGGCATGTGAGCTTGGAAGAGGTCTAGGCCTGGGAGCGCCGCAGGGACGATCAAACGCCCCCTCCACAACACTGATAGGGCTCACTTCACTAAAATTTTCACTATCACTAGCCTTACCTTTCGAGTCCGCCATCTTGGACTTCATGTCTCGAATCGTCGCTTTCAGATTGGCGATTTCCGATGCCGAATCCGAAAAGACACTCTGAGAATGAGATTTATAGGGAGAATCTACAGTAGTAGGGTTAGAATTATTATTGAAAGGCTCAATAGGCCTTGAATTCACACCTTTCAGCCTTCTAACTCTATCCCTCTCTAACTTCTTCAAATAAGAAGTCAAAGTCTTCCATTCTTCTGCATTCAAACTCTCGCATTCCTTACAAGTGTTAATAGCAGAACACTGCACCCCCCTACATTTACGGCATACAGTGTGAGGATCAACCGAAGCTTTCGGTATCCTCACCCTGCAGCCTACATTCACACACATTCTCACACTCACATTAGAATCAGACATACTGAGAAAAATCCAAAAGAGTATTCCAAAAACAGTCCAGTACGAGTAGCGAATGCCAAAACACGATCCAAATACGTCACCAAAAGTCGAAAAAACGCTGATCAAAGTGTTGAAAATGAATCCAAGTCAGGAGGTAATAACAACAATGTTGATACCACCGGCGACAGAGAAAATATGATAGAAAACGGGGATGGTTCCTAGTCCTGCCACCCAGGGCAGGCCGGTAGATCACCTGACCTACCTGTAGCGAGTGGCGCGAAATTTGAATTTCTGTCGGGGACGACGGAGTCTTAGCTATGTATATATCTGACAGGTAAGTTGATTGTATGAAAATGCAATTTTCGACAAATTGTCATTTGTTCCGATACGTAATACAAACCATCGGTCCTTTAACAATAGGAAGACTCACTTCTTGGTGGGAGGAATCTGAGTCTTTGATGAACAGACTGGTGTTCGTCCATCCCTGGAATGCCTCCCTGGTCGTAAGAGCGAGGGAGGGATCCAAGCCTCTGTCCGATTGATCGGGGTGTGCACCGCAGGATCAATGGTCAGACCTCTGGGCCGAGTACTAAGAGAGAGGCAAGCGTATCTCTTCGTACCAGCAAGCAAGAACTTGTTCCTGTTTGCAAGAGGCAACATAAAGTATGGGTTGTCTCAAGCTGGCATCCACTTCCTCCCCAATTGTTGGAGGAAGTGGGTGGATATACGCTCCTATCCCTGGTGAAGGGATAGGATGGGGCTCTGTTGAGTAGCTCACCTGCATCTTGTCCTTATCCAGCAGGGTGACGACCGTGTCCCTCTAACCACAGGTAGTAGGGGAAGAAAAAGAGATGGGAAGAGGAGCCAGCCAGATCACACTCTCATTCATCATCCATTCTTACGGTCACACCAGGACTCGATGCTGTTCAGCCTGCGAGGGTCTGGGTTCGCTACCACAACGTGTTGAGCAGCCACCACGGGTCCCAAGGAAAAAGATCCAAGGACCTGTGGGCAATATCCGAAGGTAGAAGGAAGGGCATGTTTGTGGTTGGACCAGACCCCTGCCTTCAGTACCTGCGCCCACGGAGAAGTTCTTGCGGACAAGGCAGCATCTCCTTCGCATCGAAGGCGGTGAAGTCCATTAGGGAGGGGATTGTGAACGACTCGAACGAATCGTCAGGGACCGAAGGGTTCTGAGTCTTCGCTACGAGTTCGGTACGAAATCGAGCGTCACGGATCCCCATCCCCTGGATGCTTGACTTCGCAGGAGAAGTCATGCAGTTCCTCAGAGGAAAAGAAGGAAATAGTCGCATGACCTATCCCTCTTCTCTACTTTGTGTGTCCGTCCACTACCCATACTGGTCTGTCCGTTTGCCACGAAGTCTCTCGCATCCTCCTATCCCCATGCAGCGAAGTTCTCGGTAGTGGATAGGACACCGACACTCCATGGTGGGTGTCGATGGTATGGGTACTGTGACAAGCTATTAAAACCAAGTAATGATTGCTCTGTAACAACCGAACTAAGTCAACAGCGTAGTTCGTAACTGACTCGGGCGCTCTGACAGCTGCCGACTGACTGCGTTCGGTAGGAGGCAAGTTGTCCAAAGCATCCGAGTAAGTCACGTGACCTTGCGCCTTAAAGGGTTATGCGAGAGACCAAACAAATAATGTATTTGTTTGTCACCAATGCCGGACAGCGAGGTGATGATTCTCTTAAGGCATGTGCCCAACAGGCGAAAGTCAATTGCCTTCTAGAGACCGAGGTCCTGAAGGCAAAAACATCTCATGGTTGTTGAATCTCAGCTAAGGAGAAACAACACTATGTACCGTTGAAGACGAAGGTAGATATTGAATGCAACCTGCGTCTTCACAGACGAATCGAGAAGAAGGATTCTCAAGATTCATAACCTGTGCTTACAAATGACTGAAAACGCTAACCGCTATTTCATTGCTGTCGGTGAGAAGTCGTAGTTGCAATGAAAGCGGGGCGTTCTTCAGTAATGAAAACACAGGGGAAAGCCGCCTGAAGAATGCTTCTCATGGGCTGAACATTGGAAGTAGAGCTGTCAGGTCGGAGAGTAGGCGATGTCTTCTGACACATCTTGTAATTCGGGTTGAACAATGAACAATTGTACACCTACGAATACGAGATATTTTGAAGACAAACTCAGATGTCTGCAAAATCATTCGCATTATCGCAGTGCGATGCAGCGGGAGACTTGTACAGACTCTGTTACCATGCGGTAAACAGAAAGATGAAAGAGTCCAAGAGATATCTCTGTTGAAAATTCTCGCAAATGTCGAAGGCGATGGAATCTAGCGTCACAGCAGAGATGGTCCTTCATTATTGTGAGAATCCCCGTTAATCAGAGACCTAAGTCCATGATTGTTGGGCAGAGATACGGTTCGGTAGTCAATCAAACCAGGGGAGAGAGAGACATAACTGACCGTGCATCTCGGAGGCCCAGCTGATACTGAGCTGCTATCAGGCAGTTCAAAATACGCAGTAGTTGAGCCTGAGCTATCTCGCTGACTCGTCATCCTGAGTTGCCAGGTTTAATCCATTATTCCACGAAGGAATGCGTTCGGCTAGAACTACCGAGCATAAAAGATATGCTCGAGCAATTATATTTAGGCGAAACGAATTTCGGTAAATATAAAAGTTGAAATGGTGTTGTCGTGACAAAACCATAAGTATATAAAATGAAACTGAAAACTCCTGGGAGGTTGCAGGCAACCCCGAGTTGCAGTTCAATTAGAATACTTCTCTTCTAAGTCGCAATCCGTAGATTAACTAGGATATGCGCCTACCCTCGGACAATTCAACTGCTTAGTAGAATCATGTCGCGAGGTTAATATACGTAGTATATTTGTAGGATTCTGAACAACGATCTCCATCCTAAATTCTTTCCTTCAAGAAAACAAAATAAGGAATTGGAGATCGACCACCTTTGATCTCTATCAAAGAGAGTGAAAAGGAAGTCTTCCTCGAAGGAAAGCTTCAATGGTGAACAGAATACTAAGACGATAGTTCAAGCCAAACTGGATATTCCCGTCCGATCTTCTCTATTCCAGGTTGGTCGCCTACTGTGAGATAGTTTCTTTCAGCAGCAGTCTTCTTCCCAATGCTAGAAATTCCAGGAATTCGAGCATAGGCGAGGTTCCCGATTATCGTGTAACATATCGGGGATTCTCGTCTCGCTCACTTTGGACCGTGGTCTCGCCTAAGTGTTGGAGATCGTAAAAAACTCGAACACTCTGAATGCGCTAGAAATTCCGTAGAATTCTAAGCAGTCTGCGAAACCCCACCGAATTCGTCAAACGATATCGGCTGGTGGTCCTCTCGATTCCGTAGAAATCGAGAATGGGGCAGGATTCCTCCTCAACGAACTCGGGGCTTACGTCAGGTAGGACCCGAAGGTCCCCCGGTAGCGCAGTCCCGAACGTGGGATCCTACAGAGAAATCTCTGTAGGATCCCTCCCCTTTCCCTCGTAGCCGTAAGGAGAGAGGGGAATGGGGGAGGAATTGGATACTCGCTCGCCTTCCCAGTGGAACTCGCAGATTGGAGAACAGAGTAGGAGCAGCCCATCGCCAGCAAGCCTCTCAGTGTTGGGAAAACCAAAACGTAATCGTCAGGAGAAAAACGTTTTCCCGCGGAGGGTTACGAACTCTCACTGTAGGTAAGGGTCTGCCGCCACTGTGAACGTCGTCTGGGTGGGGCTGATCGGCACCTGACAGGAGAGAGCCGATACCGTCCTCCGACTCATTCCAGTCCTCGTCGAGGTCGAAACCTCTCAGGAGGACCGAAGGAGTATTTAAATACGGTGTCCGAAGACACGTAGAAACGCCGCTGTCGCAGTAGAGGAGGTGGAAGTAGCTTGATCGACCGGCCAGAACTGAGAGAGCCTTCTTGTCCGGAGACGAAGAAGAGACTGCCGGTTCGAAGACAGAATCCGGCAAGCTCGATCTCGGCAGAACCGCCACCGTCGGGTTTGGGTTGGTTTCCCTCTCTGGGCCCCAAAACGACTCGAAGCAGAGACGTGAGCTCTGCTGGCGCTGGGGCGCGGCAATCCTTCAGCAAGGGATCATTGTATGCTGATGAATCAGCTTAATGACTTCTGCAAATTCCTCGGTATCTCGGGAGTAACCGCGTCTTGCGGAGTAGGACCGTCCAGTCCCTCCAGCAAGAAACAGATCCCGAGATACTCCTCCTCGAGAAGGAGGAACAGCGGCAGACCCCTGACGGTCGCCTCCAGCTACTTGCGCGTATGTCCCTGGTCGGTCCTAGAACCGTGCCTGGTCCATACGGCGTCATAGCGGGATCGCGAGCGCGCACCTCTCGCGATCACTCATAGGTACCTCGCTCCTCCCGGTGTAGCCCGAGGAGGTTGAAGGTACAGGAGAGGCAGACCTGACGCTGCCCCCCTAGCTCACTGGCAGGACCAGCGTGCTTGGAGGGCTGCTCTGATCGTCAACCCGCGGGTGAGCGATCGAGCAGCAGGCCTAGCCTTGCCGCTCGCCTGGGGCGAGAGGCTCGGCTTAGAACGTCGACGCTGATCTCTAGCGTCAGGTGAGCTGTTGCTGGTTACCGTCTCCACGCCCGGTCCCGATGGAGCGCGTCAGGTGACCTGCTAGGCTCGCTGTCGCGGTGAGACCGGCGAGCGTCCTCTCTCGGCGCGTCGAGCCGCTGGTACCAGCCGTGGCTGGTACCGACGGCCGCGGGGACGACTGTTCCTCGCCTCAACCCATGGTGGTTAGCGACCGTCACGTCAACCCGAGCAGCCAGCTGGTCGCTGCGAGAGCGTCCACTGGCCTGGCGCGAGAGTCGTCTGCACGACTCTCGCCAGTCTTCTGCCCTTTGGGCGCGCTTCGGTCTTGACGGCGAGTGAGCTCGGTGTCAAGACTTTGGCTGGACGGTCTCCCGCGGGAGACCGTCCACTCGGTACTTCTCGCTAACGAGAAGCCGAGGCGGATCCTGGTTTAGTAACAGAACCGCTAGAACCAGGCGAGGAAGTGCCAGCCGAAGCTGGTACTCCTCTGGTCCCCGTCTTCTTCTCCTTGGTAGAAGAAGAGACGGGCCCTGTTCCCGAGGGCGCAGGAGGGACCAGCAGAAGAGCTCCCCGAATCGCCGGAGCGAGACGGGCCCTTAGAAGGTCCCGAAGGAGCCTTCTTAGGGGGGGGGAAAACCCGGTTACCAGCTGGTCGCTGCAAGAGCGGCCGCTGCCTGGCGAGAGTCACCTGAGCGGCTCTCACCAGCCCTTCTAGCCTCCGTGCCGCGTCTTGGCGTCCGGAGCGAAAGCTCTGGGCGGCGCCGAAACTTGGCTGCACGGTCTCCCAAGGAGAACGTACACTCGGGATCTCTCGCGAACGAGAGAGACCGAGCCGGAACCTGGCGTAGCGGCATCGCCGCTAGCACCAGGCGAGGAAGTACAGAGCTAACCGATACTCCTCTGGTCCCCGTCTATCTCTCCTTACGGAAGTGGGGAGACGGGCCCCGCTCCCACGAAGGAGCAGGAGGACCAGCAGAAGGACCCCCCGTCCCACCGGGGTGGGACGGGCCCTTAGAAGTTCCCGAAGGAGACTTCTTAGGGGGAAAGGCAGCCTTCTTCTTCGGCTTATGGGCCTTAGAAGTCGAAGGGGAAGAGGCAGCAGCAGACGATGAAGACGAAGATGACAGTTCCTTTTCTTCCTCTTCCTCGTCAGCTCACGCAGGACAGTCGTCAGGTCTCCATCCAGGCCGGAGCCGGGGCTATTGCCGAAGCAACACGGCCCGACTGCACCTGTCCGGAAGGACCTGGGACTGGGGAAGACACACCGTGGGCAGGACCAGCATGGACAGGCTCAGGAACCAGGAGCGACAGGAACAGCAACCAGCTCAGGAGCGCAGGAACAGCGGCAGCGGTAGACCAGAAGGGACAGCCAAGCCAAACAGCGGGGAATCACATCCAGCGGCAGGTACGGCAGGCCCAGCGATCGCCTCGTAGAATCATCGGCAGCCAGCGGAACCTGGGTACTGGCGGCCGGTCCAGGGGCGAGCTGCTGGAAACAGCGGAAGTCTGGGGCAGGCAACACGAAGAAAACAGGCGGCGGCGGCAACCCCCCCTTGTACGGCGGCGGCCCTAGTAGCGGCAGACGGCGTCACCGACACAGCATGGGGAGTGTAGACCAAGAGGGGGGGGAGCAGCATAAGCGGCCGTGGTAGTAGTGGAGACCGCCCCAGACCTCGCTAGACGCTGCAGCAGCCCGTGGATGCTAGGCACGCCCTGCCGCCGCGGTGGTCTATACCTGTCCAAGGTCGTCTCCCACGGATGTAGCACCTGCGGTAGCATAGATAGATTAGTAAGAGGGGTTCCCTCACGCACGGGGGGAAGACATGCCCCACCCCGAACGCAAGGAAGACCCCAAACAAAAATAACAACAAGAAAGCTGAGCGGGGGCAGGAAGGAAGACGAAGAATCGGATACCAAGGGAGTCGCGGGAGAGCTTTCCGACGACTTCCTGGGCAGACCTTCGCTTCCCCTACCCCCGCACAAGCAGTGAAAAGTAATATGAAAAAATTTGAAACAGGGAATACTGCCCTTTTGCGATTCACTTCATAGAACTTAAGGGGGAAAAAAATCAATTCCCGGGTAAGAAACGGAACTTGGATCCAAAATAATATGATGCTATCATAAAAATTATATATATGAAAATGAAACCAGAACGACTGCACTTGCGATTTCACTTTCACAGAAAATAATCGTAAGGATTCAATTCCGGGTAAGAGCGAAAATTGATCCAAATTAAATTTATGCAAATAAATAAATGAAAATGAAAAGAATACTGCATTGCGAATCCACTTTCATTGCATTTTATCATACAAAATAAAAGGCTCGTGCCGAGCACAATCACGCTCTCGGTAACGAACGCACAGGGCAAAAATATAATGAAAAAAGTACTTACATTTTTCAATTACACACTTTCGCCCAAAATACATGACTCGGCGCGAGCGCCCCCGCCCTCGGCACCGAGACATAATTCAAGGGTTCAATTCATGAAAAGAGAGGAAATTGCCGCATCTACGGCGATAGCTCCATGTTGGTTCATAATTAAGTAATGAAAATGAAAACAGTGTACTTACAGTTTCATTTTCAAGTCAAACAAACCATTAGTAGAAAACACAATATAAACAAAGTATACGACGATGAAGCGGGCAGAGAGCGATGACGAACACGTCCTTCACACCCGCGGCCGAAAGCAAAAGTGATTTGTTTACCTCCCAGTCGCGCGCCGACAGCAGTTAACTACCGTTCTCCCCTTGTTCGAAGCTTACGACCGTTCCAGCTGCCGCTAGCTACTTCCTATTGTTAAAGGACCGATGGTTTGTATTACGTATCGGAACAAATTATAATTACAGCTCACACAATATCAAAACAGATGAGAAATAAAATCAGTAACAAATTCTTAGCATATTTGTTCAAATATATTTATGTAAATTTACCAAAAATGAAGATTCAGTAACTTTTGTTTATTTGTATATGTTTTTTCTAATACAGGCACTCCTAGTTATCGGCAGGGGTTCCATCCTGGGTAGGGTGCTGATGAGTGAAAACCGGCATTAACCGAAACTTGGCTATTTATGCTGCCAAGTTTCAGTTAAATGCGCCTCTTTTAGGTATGTTATGGAGCCATAACTCTATTATCAGCACCTTATGGCACCAATAACTGAAACTTGGCCCCTTATGGTGCAAGACAAGCCCCATAAAACCGGATCCCCATTAACCAAGTCCCCCGATAACCAGGGACTGCCTGTATTTCTTTGCAAAATTACATTTACAACTGACATACTATCATAAAAGACAAGAAAAAAATCAACAACAATCCCTTGGTATGTTTATGAGCAAATTTACAAAAAGAAGTCATGCGAGACAGAGACGCAGTACATTCTCCCTTGAAGTCAGAAGCAGAACTGAAGTCCTGAGATGCCAGATTCATGATTTTAGCCAGTGTAAAAGTGGTCATTAGTGAATTTACAGGCTATAAAAGTATTGGCACCTCTTTCCTACCCGATTCTTTCCAAATCAATAGCACTTAATATTGCTTCTCTACAGCAGCAATCCGTCCACCACCCCAGCCTGTTATTACTACTCCTGAGAAACCATCCATCCATAAAGTGTTAAAGCACCACACAGTTATCAATACGGAATGAGTTTTACAAATATTGTTCCCATCAATATTTTTACATGTATACGACTTTTAAGTTTCTTGTGTCTAATTTTAATCCTGGTGAGTTTGTTGTTCTTGGTGGTAGTTTTGATACTGTGTATAATTCTTATTTTACTGGTGTTTTTAAACTTTATGAGAGCTCATTTCCTCTTAAAAAAATCCTAGCCCAAACTGATCGAGCCAGCTCCGTGGATGACACCTATTCTGAAATCTTGTACGTACTGCTAAAAAGTCCAGGTTACATAAATTGTACTTGAAAGGTAAGATTGACAAATTGGCCTATACTCAATATGGAAATAAGCTTACAAAAATAATTAGATTGGCCAAACGAGTATATTATTAAAGTAAATTTAAAGATGCTGGTAATGATACTTCAAAACTGTGGTTAATTACGTATTAATAATCTTATTAAAACTAAAAAAGCTACCAGTCTAGAATATATCCAGACACCTGATGGGACTTTGACTGGCTTGGATTTGGTCAACTATGTCAATAACATTTTTGTAAATGCTGCTGCCTCCCTTGTGGGTAATTTAGAACCACCGCTTGTAACTACTTACCATACCCCTCCAATAATGACATGTTACTTAAGGCCGACTGATGAAGTTGAGGTGGCACATGTTATTAGAAGGTTAAAAAATAAAGGTAATAAAATTTGTGACATAACGCCATTAATATTGAAGGATAGCTGTAATGTATTTGCTTCCAATTATGCAATGCTCTATAATATGTCCATTATGCAGCCTGAATTTCCTAATTGACTCAAGGTTGCTAGAGTTACTCCTGTGTATAAGTCTGGATTAGAAAGCATCATTGACAATTATAAGCCCATATCAGTTTTACCTGTGGCTTCAAAAATCTTTGAAAGATTAACTCTAGACAGGATGAACAGCTTCATTGAAAAGTACTCTGAGTATTCTTAATAATTCTTAATATGGCTTCCAAAAGAATAGAAGCACTAGACAGGCCATCATTAAATTTCTCTCTATTGCAAAAAAGGCTTATCGAGAGAAGAGTTTTTGTGTCTGGTTCTTCCTTGACTTAAGAAAGGCATCTGACACTGTGTCACACAAAATACTTTTGGATAAACTACAGCATTATGGGTTTCGTGGCCAATTTCATCTATACTTAAGATCATACCTTACTAACAGAAGGCAGTTTGTAAGCGTAAATGGTGTTGATTCTGATAATAAGGTGGTTACATGTGGTGTGCCACAAGGGTCTATACTTGGCCCTCTTTGTTTTAACATATGTATGAATGACCTACCTAATGCAGTGCAGGCTGAAACCATTTTTTCTGGGCTCAGCCCGTGTCGCTATAATACCAGAGAAAAAAGCTAATATGGAATTGCCAGAATATTCTGGCTCGCTCACCTTATTTTAAGGTGTCGGTATGGTTTCTGGGGCAAGTGAAACCACTACCAGAGGTCCTTTGCCATTTAGATTCATCCTTCTTCAAAATCCCTCAACCATAGAGGAGCCGACCAAGGCCCACTCCACGCTACTGTTATGGCTAGCACCTCTGACGTCATTCCTTTCGTTAGCACGATCCACACCGCACGTATTTTTCTGCTCTGTGTTGTGTTCGTTTTGGAATTCTCATATCTTCATCATGCAACGTCAAGATTCTTCTGCATCCAAGTTAAGTACTGCTAATAATGTTTTACAACATTTTTGGACTGCCCTGGGCCCGTTTAACCATTTTATTTAGGTTTTTATGGACAGCGTCCCATGCGGCATTGTCCCCGACCCACCATGTGCGGCTTGCTCCCGCGTGTTCCATTGTTTCGTGCCACATTCGGTCCTCTATACCGTTTGTTTTATCTCTTACACGGGGGTTGTTTTCCTGAGCTCATCCTAAGCTCATAGCCTACGCCGTTTCCTTCAGCTTAGAGTTCATGCATGCATGTTCATTTCAGTTGTCAGGTTACTCTGAGTTAGGCATTTTCAAAAGACTCTGGTCCTTTCTCTCATGTCCTAGAGCCACCCTGGTCACCTGCCCTGCGTTTGTACGTCTCGGCATAGGCTAGCTGCTCGGAGTCACCAGGTTCGCCCTTCCTTCTCGGCTGGCCCGATCCAGCTCCTCCAGGACATCTCTTTCTCTCCTCCATCATATTTTCTTCCTTATTCCCCGTGTTTTGTTAGGATGTTATTTTGTATTCATGCTTATCAAGACGGTTTTGGCTGGCCTAGGCCACCTCGGATTGCGTGGCCTTTCTCACCGCATGGTTAATCACACGGTCGAGAAAGGTTCCAGGTGACCGCTATGAGCCACCCAGCGTCGGTCCTCCCTGCTCTCTTCCCCCTCCTTGGGGGGAGATACGCTCGCTCACGTTGTCTCAGACAACCGATCCGGGATACGGGAGATAGCTAGAGGACGCTCAACGTTGGCTTGGCTCCATGCCGCTCTCCCCAGTAGAGTACCAGGGGGACCCCTGCTTGGCCGAGTCTCAGTTGGCCACCAGACTCGGCTGCGCTCGGCTCTCGGGCCGCGCTCTCCTACCCCAAGTCACCACCCTTCCACTTCGGCGGATCAGGACCCCGGCACAGCCAGGTCCCAGGGACCGGTGACACCATGTGGGCTCCGGCCTCATTACAAGGATACGCTTTTACATGCATGTTTACGTTTATATTTACCATCCATTATCTTAGTTTAAGTTGGCGGAGACCCCGCTACCTACCCGGGATTCCCCACCTACTTATTCTAAATTTAAGTTTTGACGGCGGGGTTGCCAACCCCGCCACATTTTATTGGTCTCCTCCTGCTCCTCACTCGCCGTTCCAACTACTCCTTGCTCCGGCGTAGGGATTAGGTGGTCTCCCTGTTTCAGTGAATTTTTGCCCTCCAGCAACACCAGAGACACACTGATTCAAGCTGTTCTACCGATCCTGTCGGACGACTCACCACATTACACGGTCGAAGAGCAGGTAGAGACTAACCCTTGTTATCTTTTAACTCAAGAGCACTCCGGCGTTATGATATATCACATCACGGACTTAGTCCAGGATGTTAGTGATGATACTCATGTGTCATTTCACTTACAGGTCACCCATTGTATGGAGTCGGGCTGTAATACCATGCTGCAGGACCCCTGTTGGCACGAGGTCTGCCGGACCCATGCCACCTGTGCGATCCGGTACAACGAGTCGCTGGTTTGGCACCATGAGAGCTGCACGATCTGCTATGAGTTCGTGTAACAGGTCTAGTCCGGGGTGAGTAATGTTCCGAATACTACACTTTAATACAATGATTTTAGTGACCAAAATGATACGTGATATATCAATCGTCTTACATTATAATTTAATCTTAAGTAACCTTAAGTATTAATACTAACCCTATCTTTCAGGGTGCCCAAGTGATCCGGGAGTCCGCCCTTTCCACCCTGAAGGCCTGGGTTGGTGGGTTTGGCCGTAATGTGACCAAGGGCCAACCCTACATTTTGTCAAAGGAGATGGCCACCCTCATCTTCCCCGGCGGGAAGAGTGCCTCTTACGTGGACCCGGAGGTGGCGGCTCCCTTGATTACCACCATCCAGGAGCAAGTGGCGCTAACCTCGGAGGAACCTACGACACAGGAGGTCCTACAAGAAGTAGCCGCACTAGACCTAGACCTCAAGCCCATGACGGTGGATGGCACAGGTAAGGATGTAAGTGAGGCAGGTTTGTTAGGGGCTCAAGGGCTTTCCTTGAGCCCATCTAGAGCTTCTTCCCCTACTACGTCTACTTCTTTCCAGGGATTTACCAGGGATGTTCAGTCGGTCAGACCAAAGTCCGCCCTGGTGATCCCTAAAGTCAGAGGTAAGCGTGACTTTAAATCGCTCTAGAAGTCACTGTCGAAGAAGTCAGATTCTAGCCTTGCCCATAAGTCTTCGGCTCACCATCCCAGAGCGGACAAGGCTAAAATGGCTTCTTACTCAAAGGGCTCCAAGTCCAAGTCTTCTAAGGACAAGGCTCAGCTCTTCTCCTTCGACCCTGAGCCTTCGACTTCCAAAGGAACCAGACCTAGGACTCCTAAAGAAAAGGTAGAACCTTCCCCTTTCGACCCAGACACCTTCTCTGCTAATATCTCCGCCAATATTATGCAGCAGATGGGCAGTTTGGTCGGGAACTTGGTGCAAACTAAGTTCCAGGAGATGTTTGTGCAACTTTCATCTTCTTTAGAGGAGTCAGGTCAGTCTATCCGAGCTATCTCTGATAGACTAGTTACTCAGGAGAACCTTATCGCAGGGCTCCGAGAGAACTCAGCGGCAGGACTTCCACAGCCCGGCATGGTAGCTCAAGTCATGCCGGACTCGTCTACCCTTCCCACATTTACGGTAAAAGACCCCTGGAGAATTGCTTCCCACGCTCCCTTTGTAGACGGCATGCTAACGATTGAGGGCTGTGGAACTCGAAGGATTGAGGACTTTGAGTTTCATCCGCAAGAAATTGCAGCCCCCTTTCATTGGCCATGCCCGCCTTACAGAAGTGGCTATGAGAAGGGAAGACAAGGTCCCAAAGGAGACTGTAATTCTCTCTCAGGATCACACACAACGTGAATGGCTACGTAACCTAGAAGAGTGGCAATGTGTCAACACCAAGGTTCAAGCCTTCAAGAGGACCTTCACGATCTTCACTGTGGACGAGGAGACTCCCATCCCGTTCACATCGAAGGTAGCGGAGCTCACCCTGCAAGCCGCGATGAAGGACGAACCAATGCCACAACTCCGGGAGACGGAACCAACATCCCTCCTGCTCCCCGGAACAGACGATCTCTGGGTAGATCTTCCAGCCACCTTTTCGGTGGGCAAACTGAAACCAGACTGCGCCATCTATCAGTTCAGCGAGAGATTACCCAGGCTGTCAGACAACCTCATCCAGGCTGAGTTCGATGCCAGGATGAGGCTGTGCAGATCCCTCAATTCACTAGTAATGACGGAAGTATCGGCTCTAATCTACGGAGAAGAGCCGCTATTCAAAATCATTGCAAAGTCACAATTGTACTCGATGCAATGTGACTTGTATGATTTCGTCATAGCTAGGCGAAATTGTAGGAAGCATGTACTGGCGGAGGCCACTATCCGACATGAGCCTAACAAGCTTTTAGCCTCATCCATTTGGGGCGCTGACCTCTTCCCAGCCTCTGTAGTGAACAAGTTCACTGCGAGGCAGTTAGGTTCAATCAGAGCCTAAGGGTTCGCTGGGGTTTGGTCAGCAAACGAAAATCGGAGTCGGCCGCATCAAACCCAAAATCAAAGAAGCCTAGGAAATTCCAGCCTTTCCAGGCTTCTCAACAGCAGACGGTAGTGCAGGCGGTTCCGGTATCACAAGTACCGCAACCATCCACTTCCAAGGCGCAGCCACAACAGATTGTGCTGCTAACGCAACCACCTCAGCAGGCACAGGCTTTGACCTCCTACGCTGCCTCCCCTGCTTTTAACCCAATCTTTGAAGGTCAGTCCTTTCAGCCCTTCAACAGGTTTGGCAGGGGTAGCAGAGCTAGAGGCGCCTTCTGCCAACGGGGCAGCGGAAGAGCCACTAACCGAGGTAAGGGTTCCCGGGGAGGACGTGGGGCACGCCCTTCCCCGAACCAGTGAGAATCCTCAGGTAGGAGGGAGACTGTTCCTCTTTCGTCACCGATGGAGGTTCAGCAAATGGGCCCAAAGTATTGTGTCCAAAGGTCTAGGGTGGAGCTGGCTCAAAGGTCTTCCTCCATCCAAAACATTTCATCAACAACCAACAGCGGAATTGATAGAATACTCTCAAGGACTCCTTCAAAAAGGAGTAGTGTCAAGAGTCAAGCATTTAAAATTTCAAGGTCACTTGTTCAGCGTGCCAAAGAAAGGCTCAAACAAACGAAGAATAATTCTAGACTTGTCCCGTCTAAACTTATTCATTCATTGCAACAAGTTCCGAATGCTGACCATTTCGCAGGTGCGTACCTTACTTCCCCGCGGGGCCGTCACCACCTCTACAGATCTTACAGACGCATACTATCATGTTCCAGTAGCAAGACGCTTCCGCCCGTTCCTAGGCTTCAGGCTAGGAAACCTGGCATTCTCCTTCAAAGTAATGCCTTTCGGGCTCAATGTAGCCCCCAGGATATTTACAAAACTGGCAGAGACAGTCGTTCAAGAACTGAGGTCTCAAGGAATAATGCTAGTAGCTTATCTGGACGATCGGCTCGTTTGGGCCACAAGCATCAAAGAATGCCACAAAGCAACGGTCAAAGTAATCCAGTTTCTGGAACACCTGGGGTTCCAGATAAACAAGACCAAGTCCTGGCTAACACCGGAGTCTTGCTTTCAGTGGTTAGGCATTCAATGGGACTTGAAATCTCACACTCTATCAATTCCGCCGTTGAAGAGAAGAGAAATAGCCAAGGCAACCAGACAATTTCTCAAGTGCAAGCAGACGTCCTGGAGGAGCCAAGAAAGAATCTTAGGCTCTCTCCAGTTTGCTTCAGAAACAGATGTTCTGCTAAAAGCCAAACTGAAAGACAAACCGCGTCTGGCGCTCAAGAGCAAACAACAGATCCCGAGACAAGCTAGCCACTATCACGCCGATCAAGAATTTGTCAAAGACAATTCCCCTCCAATTCCCTCAGCCGGCACTAGTGATCCCCACAGATGCGTCACTAAGCGGCTGGGGAGGATACTCACAGTACAAGAACGTACAGGGAACCTGGTCCCTTCCATTCCGCCAGCTTCATATCAATGTATGGAGCTATGGCAGTGTTTTCTCACCCTGAAAAAGTTCATTCATCCAGCCAAGAAATCTCATATCAAACTGCTGCTGGACATGTCATGATAGCCATATTTTCACTGGCAGCCAAGAACAAATGGCACCTGTCCGCCACCCATCTAGCGGGGGTAAGGCACGTAGTAGTGGACGCGCTATCACGTTCAGTCCCACTGGAGTCAGAGTGGTCCCTGGACAGGCAGTCATTCAAGTCGGTCTGCCAACAAGTCCCAGGGCTTCAGGTGGACCTCTTCGCCACAGAGTCGAATCACAAACTCCCTTGTTACGTGGCCCCCAACCTGGACCCTCTGGCTTATGCCACAGACGCCATGGCTATAGATTGGAATCAGTGGAAGAAGATTTACCTCTTTCCTCCAGTGAATCTTCTCTTGAAGGTTCTGAACAAACTCAGGACGTTCAAGGGGACACATTGCTCTAATAGCCCCCCAATTGGCCAAGAGCAATTGGTTCCCACCCTTCTACTGGAATTTTTGGGGTTGACTCCGACCTCAATGGATTCCCGCAAATCCCAGACTATCCCAACTAGTACAAACGATGACTGTGTTCGCTTTTCCTCATTGCAAATTCAGAAAACCCTAACTTTATGGACTTCATGAAGTTTGCGGCACAAAAGAGATGCCAATAATCGACCCTAAGAATATCTTATCTTAGAATCAGATAAAACGGAATCGACCCTACGTCAATATGACTCAGCAGTAAAAAAACTAGCTATATCCTGAGAATTCTAAAACACAAACCATGACAACCAATCTGGCCATATCCTTTTTCAGAACACTTGTTTGAGAAAGGTTTAGCAGCTAGTACTATTACTACTACTAAATCTGCACTCAAGAAAATCTTCCAGTTTGGATTCAAAATAGATCTAACAGACTCTTATTTTTCATCTATCCCTAGGGCCTGCGCTAGACTCAGACCATCCGAGAGACCCAAGTCTATGTCATGGTTCTTGAATGATGTCCTCAAATTAGCCTCGGACACTAATAATGACTCATGTGACTTTTTACCCCTCCTGAGGAAAACATTATTCTTTTAAGTCTGGCCTCAGGAGCCAGGGTATCTGAACTATTGGCTCTATCTAGAGACTCTGGTCATATAGAGTTTCTCCCTTCAGGAGAAGTGCTACTTTCTCCAGATCATCAATTTCTAGCTAAAAATGAGGACCCACTGGATAGGTGGGCCCCGTGGAAAATTCTCCCACTTCCACAGGACCCGTCCTTATGTCCAGTTACTACCCTAAGAGCATACCTAAATAGAACGGCCCTAAGATCTTCAGGCCCTCTATCTATTTATAAGGGAAAAAAGAGGCACCATTTCCTTAAAAGGAATTAGGCAGTAAATCTTATATTTTATTAAACAAGCCAACCCAGAGTCCTTCCCTTAGGTACATGACATTAGGGCAGTAGCTACCTCTATCAACTACTTTCAACATATGAATTTTGATGATCTGAAGAAGTACACAGGCTGGAAATCTCCGACAGTATTTAAAACGCCATTAGCTTAAGTCCTTAGAAGCCCTTAAATTTCCAGCAGTGGCAGTGGGAAACACAGTTTATCCTGACACTGCTTGAGTAGTAGTAAGTAATTTAACCTAGATCTCTCCTTTCTACCTGCCTCACTGAAATTCTTGCAGTGGCTCAGCCACCTTGTAGCCTTATTGTACCTTGGATGCCACATGTTGTGTATATTGTGATATTTCCTTATGTTTTGTTCTTAGGATTAGTCACAGTTTAAGTTAACATTCTTGTTTACTGTTAAGTATTAACATTTTGTATTATCTTTACTGTTAAGGTTTCAATTGCCCTTTGTTTACTCAAACTTGTAACCTTATCCTTAGATTATAGCAATTAACCTTAATTGTTTTTTATTATTCCTACATATTCCTTGTACTTCCTATTTCCAAGCTTATGTGGCCATTTCTCTGGTACTATTTCACGTAACGACACGGGCTGAGCCAAGAAAAGGGATTTTGACGAAAGAAAAATCTATTTCTGGGCAAAGGTCCGTGTCGCCCAGTGAAATTCCACCCTTCTGTTATACCCCCCCCCTTGGCCCAAGCTTGGGTGCTATCTACAGGAATGACGTCAGAGGCGCTAGCCGTAACGGTAGCGAGGAGTGGGCCTTAGGTCGGCTCCTCTATAGTTGAGGGATTTTGAAGAGGGATGAATCTAAATGGCAAAGGACCTCTGGTAGTGGTTTCACTCGCCCCAGAAACCATACCGACACCTTAAAATAATAAGGTGAGCGAGCCAGAATATTCTGGCAATTCCATATTAGCTTTTTTCTCTGGTATTATAGCAATATTTTACCTTAAAAATGTGTGCTAAAGGGACATTTCACGTAGCGACACGGGCCTTTGCCCAGAAATAGATTTTTCCTTCGTCAAAATCCCTATTTGCAGATGCTGCTGCTTTTGTGATGGTTTCCAATTCATTCACCGAGCTTATGAATAAAGTTAGGAATCTGTTTAGTGAACTTGAGGTAAACTTAAAAGCAAATATGCTAACTTCTAATACTAATAAGAGTAAGTTGTGTTTATCCTGACCAAGTCTCCCCAAGAACTCCCCGCCCAATCTTTCGCTGATGGCATTATTGAATGGGTAATGGACTTCAAATACTTAGGCTTGACCATCACTAATACCTTGACATATAGAAAACACATAAACAATGTCTCACTTAATGTCAGCCATATAACTGGAGCAATTATTAGTACTCGTGATTTCTTGCCGACTGACATATTGCTTAAACTATATTTATGCTCTAGTGTTCCCTTACTAGAATAATCACCTCTTAATATGGGGCTCTGCACCTGTTACTGTGCTTACGAGATTGAAGGTACGTGTCAACAACTTGCTAAGAATAATTCTGGGAGTCAGATATGAGGATGGAAGACTGGTGATGGGCACATCAGAACTTTATACATGTTTACAGACACTAAACATCAGTAGCTTGTATAAATTAAGCTTATTTAAGTTCTTGAGGAAACTTCTTATGGGTGAGCTGCCATACTTTTATGATCTTTTGTTACGCCCCAACTTAAGTTCCCATGAATATGCTAATAGGGGTCATGGTTATCATACACCTATCATACGTACAGAGGTTGAGAGGAGATTCCTCCACTATCGGCTGATTGGGCTTAACAATGAACTCAACAGAAAACTTTTAGAAGACTTCTTTAACGTTTCTCTTAGAAATGACAAAAAGCTGTTACTTGCGCAAAAGTAGGTATTTTAACCCTTTAACGCTGATTGGACGTATTAAACATCAATATAAATTGTCCGTTGAGTGCCGATTGAACGTATGGTACGTCGATATAAAAAAGCTTTTTAAAAAATGCGCGGAAAAATAGTTATAGGCCTATAGGCGAAAACTTTTGAATCACGCGCCTTGGGGGAGGCTGGGAGCTCAAGGATCAAGGCGTTGTTTTGTTTACAATCGTTACGCAGGCGCGCAAGCACGAATTTCTTTCTTCTCGCACTAAAAAGTATCAGCGAAACATCTCAGAAATTATTTCGTCACTTTGACATAATTTTTGCACCATTTTATATTAGCCGTTACATGGAGTATTATATATGAAAATGTGCGCAATTTCATGTAGAATACAACCAAAAAATACTCATGATTGTAGCTTTTATCAGTTTTGAAATATTTTCATATAAATAACAATAAGTGCCAAAATTTCAACCTTCGGTCAACTTTGACTCGACCGAAATGGTAGAAAACACAATTGTAAGCTAAAACTCTTATATTCTAGTAATATTCAATCATTTACCTTTATTTTGCAACAAATTGGAAGTCTCTAGCACAATATTTCGATTTATGGTGAATTTATGAAAAAAAACTTTTTCCCTTACGTCCACGCGGTAACTCCTCCGAAAAAATCATAAATTTTTTCATCCGATTGTCGTAATGTTTGCACTATTTTAAATTAGCCGTTACATAAAGTTTTATGTATGGAAATGTGCGCAATTCCATGTAGAATGCAACTAAAAACAACCCATGGTTGTAGCCTTTATCAGTTTTGAAATATTTTCATATAAATAACAAGAAGTGCCAAAATATCAACCTTCGGTCAACTTTGACTCGACCGAAATGGTAAAAAAACGCAATTGTAAGCTAAAACTCTTACATTCTAGTAATATTCAATCATTTACCTTTATTTTGCAACAAATTGGAAGTCTCTAGCCAAATATTTCGATTTATGGTGAATTTATGAAAAAAAAAATTTTTCATTACGTCCGCACGGTAACTCTTCCGAAAAATATCAGAAATTTTTTCGTCCGATTGTCGTAATGTTTGCACCATTTTAAATTATCCGCTGCATAAAGTTTTATATATGAAAATGTGTGCAATTTCATGTAGAATACAACCAAAAACAACACATGGTTGTAGCTTTTATCAGTTTTGAAATATTTTTATATAAATAACGATAAGTATCAAAATTTCAACCCTCAGTCAACTTTGACTCTACTGAAATGGTTGAAAAACGCAATTGTAAGCTAAAACTATTACATTCTGGTAATATTCAATCATTTACTTTTATTTTGCAAATCGGAAGTCCCTAGCACAATATTTTGATTTACGATGTATTTATGAAATAAACTTTTTCCTTACATCAGCACGGTAACTCTTCCGAAAAAATCATAAATTTTTTCGTCCGATTGTCATAATGTTTGCACCATTTTAAATTAGCCGTTACATAAAGTTTTATATATGAAAATGTGTGCAATTTCATGTAAAATACAACAATAAACAACCTATGGTTGTAGCTTTTATCACTTTTGAAATATTTTCATATAAATAACAATAAATAGAACAAATTTGTCCTTCAGTCAAATTTAACTTGACCGAAATGGTCGAAAACTGCAATTGTAAGCTACAACACTTACAGTCTACTATCGTTTCCAGAGGCCATGTAATAGTGTTTTTCCCAAATATCTAACAAACCGGCTTTTGAATTTCCATGAAACTACAGCAATGAATGTTTCAAACATTGGCCTAATTTTTGGTGGTACAATGAATTGACAGATGTGCTTAATTAAGCCGTTTACTCTTAGAAAAAAGAGGAACTTCTTCCCCTCCTTCAGAGCGTTTCGAAGAAGTGGTACTTAATGACGTAACTGTGACGCAGAGGTTCCCCCAACCCTCCTTCGGTGTTTACACCTATGGCTATCCTAGTACTCCCCCCCCCCCCCCTTTCCTTCTTGCCTTCTTTCCTTCATTCCCATTGTTATTAGGCTACCGAGTAAATCCCTGTTAGGAAAGACTGTGTACTGCACATATAAAATGAGCCCGAAGAGCAATAAAATGTTTTATGGTGGTAGATAATGATTAGATGGTTAACACAAATTATCGAACATAATAGAAGAGGTTTAAAACAGGGGTGTGGAATCGCACTGAGAGATATTCTAATCGGACTCCTACAAATTTTTGATTTGCGACTAAAAAAAAAAAAACATAAAATAAAATAAAAACATTCGTAGAAATAGAAAACAATTTTTTTCCTTGAGAGAGTTTTATATTTGGAATGATGTTATTGGGGCAAGACTGGAGCAGGATTCAGAAATAATTTCACCGACTTCGACTCCTACCTCAGAGCCCTTTTAGTACATCCAAGGTAATCATCGGCAGCAGTTGCAGTAGTAGCTCTGAACTATTTCATATAGATTCGACTTTAGTCATGGCAAATAGTTGCTTTGTCCTCGCCATTGCAAAACTACAATTGCGCTGAAACTCTTCACCATTTACAACAGAGAGAAAGAAAGAAACCGCCTGAAAATTAGTATAAATCGGTAAGAAAAGTATGACTTTAATAAGTACATGATATATTGCAATATACTGCTAGCCATATATATATAAATATATTATATATATATGTAATATATATATATATATATATATATATATATATATATATATATATATATATATATATATATATATAAATTCTTTTTTATATTTTTTCTATTTAAATGTAATTATTTTTTTTTCCTACAGGCCATGTGAACGAGTTGCTGATGCTATGGGAATGACTCCGAACGCTGTCCGAGTGTTGGTGAACCGTGGACAGAATCCTCATCCACCTGAAACACCACCTGCATCATCAAATACGTCGCCTCTGGTCTTTGACAACTTCACCGTTGGTTCCATTAGGAAACATGTGCACAGCATGTTTGCTGCTAAGCGATTTTTCACTATTGCCACTTTAGCGAAGAACTTAAAATGCTAAATATCATTCCTGAAGAAACATCCGAGGAAGGCAGTATGGCGAATCCTCCATAACATGGGTTTCCAAGTACAAAACATCCCAGCGGAAAATGTACCTAAGGAAAGAAACTTTGGACGTCGTTTGCCGCCGAGTTGATGCTCTACGATCCCTCCAGCAACATCGTGATGAAGGAAGAGAAGTAGTGTATGTCGATGAGACGTGGTTTACGACGAGAATGTAACATAGCAAGGAGTGGGTGGACACCTCTCAATCTGTCACCAGTGCCAACTACAGCCGGCAGGTGCCACCAGGAGAAGGAGAGAGGTTTGTGGTGGTAGCTGGTGGTACAGCTAAAGGTTTTGTAGAAAATTCATTTTTATGCTTCCCTGCGAAAAATAAAACCGGCGACTACCATGGAGAAATGAATTCAGAGATATTTATTCGGTGGATAACATCACAGCTCCTGCCGTCGCTTGAGGATCCTTCGGTGCTGGTGCTAGACAACGCCCCATACCATAGCCAATTGACAGGAGATAGCCGATGCCCAACAACAGCTACAAAAAAGGAGGATTTGGTTAACTGGCTCAGGTTCTCGAAAAATACAGTATCCAGCTCACGCAACCACGCCCTGAGCTTCCTAAAGATATGCAGGGGCAACGGAACCGGCCGAAAACCAGTTTACATCGTGGATAATATAATCTGTGAATATGGCTATGAAGTGGTTCGCTTACCCCCTGCCCATCCTGAGCTCAACGCCATCGAGCAGGTGTGGGGCTGTATGAAACGACAGGTGCGCTCCTCGTTGCAGCACTTTTCCCGTGCTGATCTCTTTGCCAGGCTTGAAGAGGCCAGGCTTGCTGTAACAGGGGAGACGTGGGCTGGCGCTGTCAGGAGATCAAGATATTTTGAAGATGATTACTGGCTTTCAGATAATATTCAAGACAGTATAGATCCGGTCATCATCAACATTGATAGTGGCGAGGAAAACGATCTTTTCCTTGAGACTGATGATGAGTAAAATGTATAAGTGTCCATTTCTTGTTTTTTTTCCATCCCTCATATATCTATGCTTTCCAGCAATTGGTGATAACATTATTTTGGAAAAAAGAAAACAAAAGCCAATGAATACTTTAATACGAGTATATCAGCTTGGCATGTAGACAATGTCAATTGATTTCTCAAAGTAAGGTTGATTGGTTCATTAATTGAAGTCGGGTATAATTCCAGTGACAAAGTCGCAATGATATTTGTCACATACCTTTTAGCAACAAAAAATAGGTACTGGTACTTATAACGTAAATAAATATATAAAACTATAGGTTGAAATATAATAAATCTTATGTATGTATGAACACACACACACACACACACACACACATATATATATATCCTATATATATATATATATATATATCTATATATATATATATATATATATATATATATATATATATATATATATATATATTATATATATATATATATATATATTTAAAAATTTATCAAATGGCCGATGTCAATGCCCTTATATGAAACATCTTCTAGAAGTCTACCTTCTAAGGAATTCAAGCTACTCTCTCTGGTGAAATTGATATGATAAATTTGATCAAACAATGCTCTCTGCCATTTTCTTCCTGGCAATTGATGTATCGAGTAACCTGTGTTGTATGGAAGAATGAGTCCTACTGCTTAACCTAAAGAAAACTATATTTCTATTGCTTTACCAACACTCGCTTGAAGTGCGAAGTGTAGGGTTAGCATGGCTTCTTTCGTCTCCTGACACAAGTCTCATTCTTGATCTTCAATGTAAGTGAGTGGGTAAGATATAAAAGGTTGGTCTTGTGTTTAGGTAAAGTCTTAAGTCACGAATCACATTACCAGGTATGCTGAACTTTTTACTGACAAAGAATTTCGTATTGCTTGGGGTAGGTCATATGACCATTATCTATGGAGTTAAACAGGCGTTTAACAATTCGGGGGATGGGAGGTACAGGGGAAGAAACGTTATACAAACGTCACTGAGGGACGTCATCACTTTTGCGAATGTGTGGGTGGCTAAGACTGGCTTTAGCCTCATTTTCTTAAGTAAAAAAGTTAATGAAACATAATTGGCAATGCACAGTATTTCCCAAAATTAAGCCATTGTATGAAGCGCTCCCTGCTTTGATATCATGGAAATCCATTAGTTATTTTAGGAGTTATTTAAAAAAAAACACTATTACACGGCCTCTGGAAACGTTAGTAGTAATATTCAATTAATTACCTTCATTTTGCAACAAACGGGAAGTCTCTAACACAACATTTCGATTTATGGTGAATTTTTGAAAACAAGCTTTTTTTTTACGTCCACGTGTTACGAATTCATGCATCATTTTGTGGTAATATTTTCTCTGTGTTGCCTTGATCATTTTACAATGTGTCACATACCAAAAGGATTACAATTTAGTGTACAATACAACGAAAAAAAAATCAACTCATTAGCTTTAACCGTTTTGCTCACAGAGCGATTTGTATACAATTATATATGAAATTTTTCTTTGTGCTGTCATATATCCCAATATTTATATATGATAATGATATTTTTTTTTCATTTCTGATGGTTGCATACTAAACTTCAGGCAATGACAAAAAAAGGAGCCAAAAATGAACTCTTAATCTTGAAAACTAAGCGTGCTGTGATTTTTTGGAAAAAACCTTTTTTCCGCTTCGGCGCTCACTCGCAAACGCTGCCGGCTGATGGGAGACGATTTTTAAAATACTGCTTCGGCGTTTCAGGGTTAAGTAGTGCTGAACTGTCCTTTTTAAAGACTCCTTTTAGTTACCCAAGTATTTTTTATTACTGGTTGAATCTTCTATCAAACACAAGCTGGATCTATATCGTATGTTATTGGCTTTTGTATAAATGCTTTTTGTGCTGCAAGCTGGACTTGTCTTCTTTTGTATTTTAATGTACTACTAAGTATTACAATCCTGGGCTTGACCCATTTATTTTTATGTCCATGTTTTAGATTGTAAAGTCTGGATATCTTTTATGTATAATCATTCAACTTGCCTTATGTTATCGCCATATAAGCATTAAATTGCTTCAGTGAATTTCCTGCTAATTTTATGAATTTATAAATTTATATCAATTAACCCTTTACTGCCGACTGGACGTATTTTACGTCGACATTTTTTGTCTCTCGTGTGCCGGCTGGACGTATTTTACGTCGACTTACAAAAGTTTTTCTTAAAATTCGTGGAAAAATACTTATAGGCCTACCAGCCGAAAACTTTTGAATCACGCGCCTTGGGGGATGCTGGGAGTTCACGGATCAAGGTGTTGTTTTGTTTACAATCGTTACGCAGGCGCGTAAGCGCGAATTTCTTTCTTGCCGCACTAAAAATTATCTGTGACACATCTCGGAAATTATTTCGTCACTTTGACATAAGTTTTGTACCATTGTAAATTAGCTGTTACATGAAGTATTATATATGAAAATGTGCGCAATTTTATGTAGAATACAACAATAAAATACTCATGATTGTAGCTTTTATCAGTTTTGAGATTTTTTCACATAAATAACGATAATTGCCAAAATTTCAACCTTCGGTCAACTTTGACTCTACCGAAATGGTTGAAAAATGCAATTGTATGCTAAAACTCTTATATCTTAGTAATATTCAATCATATACCTTAATTTTGCAACTAATTGGAAGTCTCTAGCACAATATTTCGATTTATGGTGAATTTATGAAAAATCTTTTTCCTTACGTCCGCGCGGTAACTCTTCCGAAAAAAATCATACATGCGATTGTGGTAATGTTTGCACCATTTTAAAATTAGCCGTTATATAAAGTTTTATATATGGAAATGTGCGCAATTTCATGCACAATACAACTAAAAAAACAACCATGGTTGTAGCTTTTATCAGTTTTGAGATATTTTCATATAAATAACGATAATTGCCAAAAATTTCACCTTCGGTCACTTTGACTACCGAAATGGTCGAAAACGCAATTGTAAGCTAAAACGCTTATATTCTAGTAATATTCAAGCATTTACCTTCATTTTGCAACAAATTGGAAGTCTCTAGCACAATATTTTGATTTATGGTGAATTTATGAAAAAAATAATACGTGCGATTGTGGTAATGTTTGCACCATTTTAAATTAGCCGTTACATAAAGTTTTATATATGAAAATGTGTGCAATTTCATGTAGAATACAACAAAAAATAATTGAAGGTTGTAGCTTTTCTCATTTTTGAAATATTTGCATATAAATCCAAGATAAATAGAAAAAAAACACGTTCTTCGGTCAACTTTGACTCTACCGAAATGGTAAAAAAACCGCAATTGTAAGCTAAAAACTCTTACAGTCTAGTAATATTCAGTCTTTTATCTTCATCTTGAAACAAATTTGAAGTTCTCTAGCAAAATATTTAGATTTATGGTGAATTTTAAAAAAAATCTTTCCTTCCCTCCGCGCGCGGATTCTCCGCCACAAATCTCCGAAATGCGTACGTCCCATTCTCGGAATATTTGCTCCATTTCATATTAGGCATTTCATAGAGTTTTATATATGAAAATGTGTGCAATTTTACGTAGAATAAAACGAAAAATATTTGAAGGTTGTAGCTTTTCTTATTTCTGAAATAATTGCATATAAAAAACATATATATAAAAAAATTCGACATTCGGTAAACTTTAACTCGTCAGATATGGTCGAAAACTGCAATTGTAAGCTAATACTCTTACAGTATAGTAATATTCAATCATTTGTCTTCATTTTGAAAGAAATTGGAAGTCTCTAGGACAATATTTAGATTTATGGTGAATTTTTGAAAAAAATATTTGTTTACGTCCGCACGTTATGAATTCATGCATTATTTTGTAATAATATTTTCTCTGTGTTGCTTTTATCGTTTTACAATGTGTTATATACCAAAATGATCGCAATTTAGTGTACATTACAACGAAAAAAAAGTAACTTGTTACCTTTAACCGTTTTGCGCACAGCGCGATTTGAATACAATTACATATGAAATTTTGTTTTTGCGCTACCATATATCGCATTATTTATATATGATAATGATAATTTTTTTCATTTCTGATGGTTGCATACTAAACTTCAGCCAATGACAAAAAAAGGAGCCAAAAATGAACTCTTAATCTTGAAAACTAAGCACGCTGTGATTTTTTGAAAAAAATCTTTTTTCCGCTTCCGCGCTCACTCTGAAACACCTCCGGCACACGGGAGACAATTTTTTTTTTACCGCTTCGGCGTTTAAGGGTTAAGGACAAACAAATATACTATTACCTTACGTCACAAAATTAGAATAATTCAATTCAGTTCTCACCTTATATATCGTACAATGATCCTAAAAATTACATTTTTTAATAAAATCAGATTTTATTTATATGTATTTACCATGTAATTACATAGCTATGGCTCCCTAACCTATGGCAGCTTAAAAAATTCAAATTTGGCGGTAGAGTGGAACCCCCGTATTCGCGGATTTCTCTCTGGAATGTTTCCCTGCATTATTCACGGAAAATTTGCCTATTCGCGGTATTTTTCTATGAGAAATATCCACAAATTCATGTTTTTTTTTTTTTTTTTTTATCAATCTCACCATAAAATGCACTTTTTGCAATGAAACTATTAAAAAAACCAGGTATAAAAATTTTAAGTAGGTATTCCTTGAGTTTTAACCACCAAAATAGGAGGTTTTAAGCATTTTTATAGGGGTTCCAACTATTCGCAGGTTCTAACTATTCATGGGGGGGGTCTGGTATGCATCCCCCGCGAATAAGGGGAGACCACTGTACTACCGATTGTGTGTAGGTAGGTAGTTCCCGCCCACTATCCGGGAGTTTAGAAAACAAACTAGCAGATGGCTCAATTCGTTATCTGTCTTAATGGGACCGTCTGCTATGGCCAAAAGGGGCCATGGCTCTCCTGAATATCTTTCCTAATTTTAGGCTAACCACCTTTAGCCAGTCTATGATAGCGATAGACACAAATGGGGTCAAGAAGCACTCAGCACTGCTAGGCATTTAGGCTAAAAATGGGTCCACAGCTAGGTAGTATCCCGAGACAAACTAGCTACCTATTGGCCAGGGTTAATTCTACCGTTTTGCGAGTTACCTAAAAGTTGAGAGCTAGGAGAGCTAAGCTAAACAAAGACATTTACAAAACTAGCCTAGCTAGGTAGCTACCCAGCCTAAATACGCATTCTGCCCCCACTTGTATGTTTGGGGCTGAAGATCAATATATTTAATACTACTGACCTAATCGAGGGCTAGGTACCTGAATTCAGTAAACCAATCCACGGTTATGATCAAGGTACCTTAGGTACCTAGTAGGAAAATTGACTTCGTAACACAATTAAGAAAAGATAGGCAGTACACCTTAAGCTGCACACGAAGCTTATCAACTTACAGAAGTTTTCGTAGTGAGCTGAACGACCGCCTTTCTGAAATGTAGTTTTGTATCGGCATTTCCCATGACGACAGAACGATATCACGTAAGAGTTTGTTTTCTTCTGTATCCAGCAGCTGTTTACGCTGGTGCCTACGACACTGACAACTAGTAAAATTGTCTCACTACGGAAAGTGGAATAGAATATTGGTAAATTTATTAATGCTTCGTCAACTAACCAATATTTTTTGGTACGGTTTTGCTATCACAGACGTGGAATAGTGGATTTCCAAACATTTAATGGTAGATCTAAGTAATAGGTCCAGTCGGTTATTTCTATGCGAACGGATAACGGATCTTTAAACGTTTAAAAAATTCAGACTATATCCTTATGATGTATACTATAGCCGGACTTTCAAGATAGAGCTTTTTTATCTTTTAAGAAAGGATTCTTTTTCTCTCAATAACTGCTTTATTAATAAAGAATCATTTATGTACAAAAAATTGTCGTTTATTTCGTTAAAAACAAATATCGATGTCGGCAACCTGTCACATCATAATACTAATGTGAGAAGTGCTATTACAAAAGGAAAATTATAATTGTGAAGATAAATGGAGGATTAGTGCGATTAAAGAACTGATAGATTGCAAGAACATATTGATTATTTGTTACGAAGAAGAAAAAACTTTTTTTCTTTAGGCTTCTCAGTGTTGAGTATGATCACTGTTTTAAATATACATGCAATTCACGTTATTATATGTTATTAGATATGAATCGTTTGAATTTTAATCTGAATTTGAACGGCCATAATCAAAGAATCTGGGTGATAAATCGCAAAGACCATAACCTCGAAAGTAAAAGTTACACAGGCTTTTCCGGCGAAGATCATTCATACTAATAAAATCGTAATCCGGCAATACTGTTTAATCAGGTAAAGTTATTGCAAATTAAGTAAGTATCAAGTGCACAAAACATTTCATTAATAAACAATGCAATCATTACAAACACAAGACACTGTAATAACAGTGAAATTTATCGTATGACAGCATTTTCATACATAATTAATTTACTTCGCCATACAATCTTACTAATAGTCCAAAGTAAGAAGACATATTTAAATTCTTCTTACGATTTCTTGGCAAAATATAACTAGATATTTCCTAATTTCCAGAATCATTAAAATTGGGAAACGATAACAACATTAATACCACATGTTCTATAAGGTAGAACGTTTGTTGTGTTTACTAATCTCCGCAGGCACTCTTGTTTACGTTTTCCCAAAATGCGTCGGCAATTTATTGCATTTACCTATCATGTCTCTTTTTGCAGCACATGCACACACACACACACACATTATATATATATATATATTATTATATATATATATTATATATATATATATATATCTATATATATAGGTATATATATATATATATATATATATATATATATTATATAAATAAATATATTATATATATATATATATATATATATATATATATATAATAATAATAATATATATATATTATGATATATATTATATATATATATATATATAATATATTATATATATATTTATATCTATATATATATATATATATAAATATATATATATATATATATATATATATATTATATATATATATATATATACATATATATATATATATTTATATATATATATATATATATATATATATAGTATATATATTATATATAGTATATATATATATATATAGTATATATATATATATATTATATATATATATATATAATATATATATATATATATACTATATATATATATAGTATATATATATTTTTAGTATATATATATTCTATATATATAAAATATAATATATATTATATATGCTGGTAAAAAAAATGTTCCGTTACAACAGAATTCCATCTAATAAAAGGAGCCCATAAATACACCAAAATATAGAGAGAAAAGTACTATATTTCAGGGACTCCTGTCTCCCTCTTCAGGTAGATGAATGAGAAAAGTTTACAGAAAAGGTGGTATTTATACCAAGAGGTCCATCCTCAGGCAAGCCAATTTAGGTCACCCCCGCTGATAATTTTCCTTTAATCTTCTTAAGCGTTGGTTGAGTGAAAATCTTGTCAATCGTATCTGAATCCCATGCTCCTTTTGAGATGTTCATTACCTGCCTCTCTTTTATTAAGGCCGATTCCATCATTTGACTCTTGTACCGGCAGTTGCTGCTATTAATTATACGTGACAAATTCCAGTTTATTCTATGGTTATGTTCATTTATATGGTTGAAAATAGCTGAGTTCTGTTGTCCATACCTAACTGACTGTTTGTGTTGTACTAATCTGTGGGAAAGTGATTTACCTGTAAATCCGATGTAAGACTGGTCACAGTCCTGGCATGGGATTTCATAAACCCCAGTGTCCTTGGGGGATGTCTTTGTTGGACGTTAATCAGGGATTTGGCTAAGGTGTTTGGGTAAGTAAATGCAAAAGGGTTAGATTTTCCGAGGGTCTGAGTCGCCTTCTTAATCGTGTCCAGGTGTGGAATTTTTATTTTATTGTTGGGTGTATCTCTCTGGTCTTGTCTTTAGGGGGTCAGTAGAAAATTACATTTGCTTTGTGAATTGCTTTCTCAATTATATCGTCAGGATACTTTAAAGACGAAAGTTGCTTGCGAATTAGTTCAAATTCTTTTTCCAGGAATCTGGGGAACAAATTCGTAAGGCTCTTAAGAACAGGTTGCTGGCTACACCTATCTTGGTAGCAATGTCGTGATAGCTAAAGTAGTGAATGTATGAAAGTGAGAACGTTGGTTTTCTGTATATGGTAAATTTGTATTCTGTCGTGTCTCTGATTATTAAAACATCAAGAAAAGGAATTTGGTTGTCTGTTTCCCATTCAACTTTAAATTTGATGCTGGGCACTATTGTGCTTAATTTTGAAAGGAATTCATTAAAATTGCCCCACCTATTATCCCAAAATGTTAGAATATCATCTTTGTATCTCATCCACAGCATGTTTTTGGGTTTTATTGTATTTATTACTGTAGTTTCAAAGTATTCCATGTACAGATTGGCTAAAACAGGACTTAAAGGACTACCCATACTACACCCGAATTTTTGCTTGTAGAATGATTCCCCGAATGAAAATAAGTTATTAGATGCACATAATTCAACTAACTTTATTATTTTGTCAAGCGCCAATGGGAAATGATCTGAATAGGGGATAATTTATCCTTTAAAAACTGAAGAACGTCCTGTACTGGTACTTTTGCAAATAGGGAATCTACGTCAAGGCTTAAAAGTTTTATGTTTTGAAGTGGTATATGTGCTTCTCTGAATTTGTGACAAAAATCTTCCGAATGTTTAATGTAACTGGGAGAAAAAGTGCCTAAAAAAGCGGAAAGGAGGCCGGCTAACCATTTAGAACTTTGTAATTGAAAGCTCCGGCATAAGAAACGATGGGTCTGAATGGAAGATTGTCTTTGTGAGTTTTGGGAATGCCATAGAAGTAGGGTAATTTAGGATTAATTACTTAAAATTTCTCTAATAGTTCAATACTCTTTTTGTCTTGGCCAATTAATCTTACTTTCCGAAAAAATTCTGTGGGAATGTTTTGGAGGGGATTTTTCGTCAGTTTGTCGTAAGTGTTTGTGTCACTAAGGAGCTGGTTGATTTTGTCGAGGTAGAAGTCTTTGTCCATTATTACGATTTTCCCGTCTTTGTTGGATCTACTTATTATAACATCTAACTTTTTTAGTGATTAAGAAGGTGACTCAGACCCTCAGAAAATCTAACCCTTTTGCATTTACTTGCCCAAACACCTTAGCCAAATCCCTGATTAACGTCCAACAAAGACATCCCCCAAGGACACTGGGGTTTATGAAATCCCATGCCAGGACTGTGACCAGTCTTACATCGGATTTACAGGTAAATCACTTTCCCACAGATTAGTACAACACAAACAGTCAGTTAGGTATGGACAACAGAACTCAGCTATTTTCAACCATATAAAT
>NC_061089.1:13159947-13167413 GCF_015104395.2 Macrobrachium nipponense
ATTTCCATATGGTTGGGTGGTTAGGTTCGAGTCCAAAAGCAATTCTTCGATGAGCTGATTCTGCGTGGTTATTTGTCCGATCTTTATTATTTAAATTTCCTTTCACTTAGGCAGCTTGTACACTGGCTGCAGGCGCAAAAAGGGTGTGTTCATTCATCTTCTTTATTAGATCGCCTGGTTTTTCGCAGCGCCAAAATTTTATGCTTGAATCACTATTGGATGATTTATCAAAAACGTATATAAAGCCATCGTGTTAAAACTCCTCTTTTCCACGTTTGCTAAGAATGTCTGTATCCATTTTTGAAGAATTGAGGGATACTGGGAAAACAATTAGGAAAAGAAATAATTTGGATTTCTTTGTTTCAACGTCAATAAAAAAAAACTACCTTATCTGTAAAAGTGTATTCATTAAATTTAACAACCAAACAACATAAATCTAAACAATGAAAACAAGCGACCTATTTGCGGCCGCGAATAGTCCTCCGTGACGAATAGGCGGCGGCTAAACGTCCTCGGAGGCGAACTTGCGGCGGCTAATTGTCGGCGGTGAATCGGCCGCGTCGAATGGTCCCATCCCCATATATATAATATTATATATATATATATATAATATATATATATATATATATATATATATATATATATACTATATATATATAATATTATATTATATATATATATATATATATAAAATATATATATATATATATATATATATATATATATATATATATATATATAGATATATATATATATTATATAATATATATATTATATATATATATAATATATATCTTCTTCTTCTTCTTCTTCTTACCCAGCTTGTTCCCATTTTTATATGGGGTCGCCGTTTCGGATGAGCCGTTTTCCATCTATTTCTATCCTGCGCTTCTGCCTCATCAATTACCTTCTCATGTAAGTCTCCTCTCACACAGTCCTTCCAATCTCTTTCTTGGTCTCCCTCTTCTTCTTCCTTGCACCTCCACGCCATAGTATGTCTCCCAGCGTGGTCCTCATCTCTCCTCAAACAGGTTGCCATACCATCTCAGCCTCCCCTCCTGTACTTTCTTTGATTACTTCCACCACCTTAGTTGACTCCGCTTATGTAGTCATTTCGATCCTATCCTCTCTTGTCACCCCAGACATCCGCCTAAGCAAACTAGAGATCTGATTTGCACCAGCAACGAATTGCGATCCCAAATCAGACAGACATAAGGAGGGAATGCCAATTTTCATTTATGTTATGAAGTTGTAATACTCTAATAAATTCCTCTGAAGTTAAATCCATACAAATTTTGAAGTTAATAGCCCTAAACCACAGACACGTAATACATAAACAACCATACCTTGACAGTATCTCCTTGATCATTATCTTTATTTTAATTGGACCCATATGATCAATAAAAATCTGCCTGTACGGTATGTTTTCAGGATTAATCCTGAACTCTGGGTAATGACTTTGATTTAGTTTAATTATCCTCTCATTTACTCTCTTACAAGTAATGTCAGTTTGACAGAACATTCTTTACAGCCGAGTATATATGGGCAATCCAAAGTTTCTTCTAAGTTCCGCCAACAAAGGATAACAACCAGCATGTGAAGAGCTTCACGTGCAATTCCCTTATAATCAGAGGAACCAATATACTGTCCTTCGATATTAGTAAAGGATAGTTGAATTTGTTAAGATGTTGGACTTCCTTCAATCTTCGGCATTTACTCTTTACTCTCACCGTGCCATCCGAATCAAGAAACAAGTTCAACTGTGCAACAATGTTAGGCAGATTCTTCAACTGCTTCTGTTTTGAGTGAAAATAATCAAAGACATCTGGGAAGTGAATATGTTGATCCCTGATTATAATCTGCCTACAAGCTTCATCATAAAAGTTAAAGCCTTCATCTTCAACTTCAAAATGATCTAGAGCTGGATGTTTACTTCAAAATTAGATTTCAAAATGCTGGCAGAACATGAGCACCACCTGCAGCTGTACTCTCACCATCCGTTCTCAAAACTAGAAACCCTATTAAAAGAGAAAAGATGTTCCGAGCCCACATGCGGAGGTGAACAAGCACTACCACAATTTGTCTCCACTTTATGCACTCGTTTGGTTCAAATAATCCAGGTATAATGAACAAAGACAATGTGCTGTCACTACAGATCCCATTGCTTTCGCTCTCTGTAATGAACTTAGGACCAGTTTTATAGTTTGTTTTTCATCAGCTGCCTAAAGGATAAAGGTCTGGTGATGCAGTCTGCTGGATTATTTTCTCCAGACACAAAAGAAAATTTCATACAAGAATCCTCACCACAGCTTATTGATATACTCTAACCTTCTTTGAGAACATAAAGGGTCGCTTTTTTGTAGTTTGTCAAGTTTCAAGGCGTAAGACTGCAGCCAGATCAGTACCACCAAACCAAACTGTCAGGAGTAAGAACCTTCACATCCAACCATCTCAATAGGATCAATGTAACCAAATCCTGAAAGTTCATTCTTCAAATTCTTTACAGTTTCAACGGTTAATGCAAGAGCTTCCAATTCCAAGCTTGGTATGGATTTTGACTCCAATTGTTTCCTCACCAGTTTATTTCTTGCTAAAATAAAGTAGATCTTGTTTGTATTTATGTTATACAGATACACTGCAGTGCCAAACAGAACCTTACTACTATCAGTAAACCCAACCAATTTATATTTGTCAGTACGAGCACCAAAATTTCGTGGGAACTCTACAGAAGGTGCAGAATTGGCCTGCTTGCAGATATTAATGATAGAGTTTCTGTTAGGGTTAAATCTATGTTAGGTTTGTGACCATGAAATATCCGATAATCCTTGGTTATCTCTTTGATTTTTACCCTTTGACAACAATTTACCATCTAGGTATTCTTAATCTTTTTGTTTACCTGATAACTTTCCAGCTGCATTCCATTCGTTCCTTGACAATGTCTTAGTAAAGACGAAAGCACTTGGATTTCTGGCTATCCTTTTCCTGTGGTATTCGCTTGTTTAATGAAGTGACGTGCATCCACTGTGATTTTTAAACACACACACACATACATACATACATACACACACATATATATAATATATATATATATTATATATATATATATATATAATATATATTATATATATGTATATTGTAATGTATTACTAATTTATATGTATATATTATATATATATATATATACTATATATATATGAATAATTATCATATCACCAAGCCTACAAATGTCCTTTAATATTAAAGGACATTTGTAGCTCGAATGATTTATATATCACGATGATGTGATAATTATTCATGATATGGCTATGTGCGTCAAACGTTTGTATTGGACTAAACATGGTAGAGGGGGTTTCATATCGATTCTAATTACGAAAAACACCGAGTTCGACGGTGATTTGTAAGGTCAGAATCGTATGAACTTATAGCCTCACTGCTAGCCAAATCGGTATTTCACTGTCGGTCCTAATTTCGTGCCTGTCCCCAGGATGGTGGTTCGATCCCATGAGGGGACGAAAATTATTATCAAAAAAAAATTCCCAAAAAAAATTCCCATTCGATACATAATATGAAAAATCTATCAATTCTGAGGTAGAGCGAATTAGATATTAAAGGATATTTGTAGCTCGAATGATAATATATATATATATATATATATATATATATATATATATATATATATAGAAAAAAATGCTCTCAAAGTTGCACATCTGGAATATAGACTAATTTTCATCAGTGTACTCTACTTCAAGGAACGTCCTTTATTTCATAAACACACACGAGCACACACTATTAACATAAACACACACACACACACACACACACACACACCACACACATATATATATATATATATTATAATATATATATATATATATATATAATTTTATATATAGATGCTGTTAAAAACACTCTTGAATGTGCTGTTAATAGATGCTGTTAAAAACGCTTTTTGAAGGTGCTGTTAAAAATGCTCTTGGAAGTGCTGTTATAAGATGCTGCAAAAAAACTTGTTTGAAGAGCGTTAAAAGATGTGCTAAAAATGCTCTTGGAGGTGCGTTAATAGATGCTGTTAAAACGATGCTGAAAAATGCTCTTGGATGCGTTAATACTGTAAAAACGCTATGAATATGCTGTTAAAAACGCTCTTGGAGGTGCTGTTAAAAGATGCTGTCAAAAACGCTATCTAAAGATGTCGTTAAAAATGCTCTTGGAGTGCTGTTAAAGATGTGTGAAAAACGCTCTTGGAAGTGCTGCTAAAAGAAGCTGTTAAAAACGCTCTTGGAAGTACTGTTAAAAGATGCTGTTGAAAATGCTCTTGGAAGTACTGTTAAAAGATTGTTTGAAACGCTCTTGGAAGTGCTGTTAAAAGATCCTGTTAAAAATGTTCTTGGAAGTGCTGTTAAAAGATACAGTTAAAACGCTGTTTAAAGGTGCTGTTAAAAGATGCTGTTAAAAATGCTCTTGGAAGTGCTGTTAAAACGCTGTTTGAAGGTGCTGTTAAAAGATGCTGTTAAAACGCTGTTTGGAAGTGCTGTTAAAACGCTGTTAGAAAATTGGGGTTAGGGTGGTAGGTGGGTTTGTTTTCGGTTACGCGTTCAACATTCAACCCTATTTGAAGGTGTTGCTGACCACAATTTTATAAAATGAATAAATAAATTACTATAATTCGATGAAACTGCATCCTAATCTCTCTCTCTCTCTCTCTCTCTCTCAAGGTAATGTATTAACAGTGATCAGAGACACTGACGAAAGTATCCAAAATGTATGGTTGCAAATATATATATATATATATATATATATATATATATAGATATATATATATATATATATATATATATATATATATACATTATATTTGTGTGAACTAAAGAATTTCACGCTTCCCTCATCAAATAAGCTTAAAATCCCCTTTTTCTTTCATTCTTAAGCCTTTAAAATCAATGTTTTGTGCTATAATCATCTGTGACTGAAATATCAAAATTTCCAGCTGATTTTTCAGTTTCTTTGCCTTTTCCCGACGGAGACATCATTTATTGACTCCCTTTTCAATCGTCTCCATTTGCATGATTTCTGCTGAAGCCGTCGAGGTCTTCAGGAGCCTTCAGTCCTCCAATTCCTCCAAAAGAAGGCTCCGCCAGGAAGCTGAAAAAAAAGACATGGAAGCCGAAATGAGGATCTGGGGAATTCTTGGAGCTCTAGCGGCATTTTCTAGTTCTGACGTTTTGATCGGGTGAAAGAAAGGCAACCATGTTTGCTCTTGGTACAGTTAACATTGTTATGAAGAACTTATTGGCTCTGATCCCTACCGGATCAGTGATACTACCTGTTATAAATGGAATCCGAAACTTCGGATTATTTATTGGTAATAACGCACCAGCTCTTGTTCTGGGAGGACTTCTTGGCCGTGCACATCAGTGCATTGGAGGCCAGAAGGCTCTCGAGATTGCTCAAGATGCTGCTGCAACTGCCAGGATGGACGCCGAAGACGACCTGTTCTACGCCACCGAAATGATCTCTCTCTTGAAGGAGGACTGGATAGACGTTCAGGAGGAGAACCTTTTCCTCCTGGATGAAATCGGCGACGTGAATGTCAACGAAGCAGCTCTAATACAGACGAATGAATACTTACTCGACCAGTTACACAACGTTGAAAAGCGAGGTAAAGACTGCGACTCTGCTGAAGAGGAGAATGAACACCTGAAGAAAAAGCTCGCAGAGTTGCAAGAATCATTAATCCAGAAGGAAAAAGATATAGAAAATCTAAATGAGCAACTCGCAGGGAAAGAGAAAGAATGTCAGGAGAACCGACAAAAAGTGGAAGAACTGAAGAGACAAGCTGAAGACAACGATTTCTACTGTGAGTACGTCGAGGGGAAGGTGAAGTCCCACGAAGCCGAAAGAAAGAGACTGAACCAGGTGGTTACAGAACTGGAGGAGAGACTGCGAACCTCACAGCGAGAACCAGTCTCTGTTCTCGCTAGAAATCGCGACCAAGTGAAAAATCACGGTCGTGAGACGCAGGAGACTCGAGGTCTACAGAAGGAGGCCCATATCATGGAAGCCAGAGTTCAGTCGCTTCCGAAGAAGAACGAAACAAAAGAAAATCCCTAAGAATAATGCTTGGCTGAAGAAGGAAGGCAAAAGGAAAACACGTTCTACAAGCTTGGACGCCTGGAAGAAGCTTGTGAATGTTTCCTCAGAGTACTGGATGTGGCCGACGCCGACGACGAAGCGGACTATAGGCTGAGACTGGGATTGTGTCTCTTGTTGCTTGGCAGACACAGCGAAGCTATGGTCCATCTTGAAGGATTAGATGGTCGAGAAGATTTGGTTGCAGCCGCCAAAGCCCTGCAAAGAATGCAACGTCACGGCTGCCCCTACTACATCCTGGGAATTGCCGAAACGGCTAATTTGAAGGATATAGAGTGGGCCTACAGGAAGCGGGCGCTCAAGTTCGATCCTGATAGGTGCCAAGGGTCTCAGGAAGAGCGACAACGCAGGGAGGAAATCATGCAGAAGGTCAACTATGCCAACTATCTCCGCATGATTCTGAAGAAAGAGGAAAATACGACGCAGTCAGGAGCTCATCAAGGACCAGGAAGCTAGAGTGTTTCAAGATCATCAGGAGGCCATGAATAGTACAAAGGAAGAGACCTGGAAGGAGAGCAAAGAGGAATGAGCACTCAGGACACTTAGAAGGAAATAACAGGAGAAACAGCCCCTGATTAACCAACATGGTGGAGGATTTTGACTTGTCACCAATTGGTGGTGTTGCATCGTGTTCCAGAGGAGCTGTGATCCTCTCGGCCCATTCGATGGCTTGACTGCAGGATGGGTGTTCACTGCTGCTCCCCCCAGCAGCAACCAGCGACGGGAGGTCCCCCACCCCCTCCCCACACACCCATCCTGCAATCAACCCCATCGACTGGGCCAAGAAGATTGCAATGCCTCCGGAACATGACGCAGCATCATCAACTGGTGACCAATCAGAATCCTTCGCTTGGGCTGTTTCTTTGTGGCTGTAAAGACAAGTCTTGTGAACGTCCTTTTCATCAGGCATCCTCGGCGATTCTCTCGTCTCCCTGACGGAGGAAGGAGGACAAGCTCTCAAGAAGAGAGCCAACAGCTTTTTGGAGAAGGAGGACAAGCTCAGGATAGGAAACATTAGAGGAAGGAGGACAATCTTAGGATAAGGATGAGCCAACAGTTATTTGGAGAAAGGAGAACCAGCTCTCAGGATGGAGCAACAGTTATTCAGAGGAAGGACAGCTAAGGATGAAGGATGAGAGCAGTTATTTGGAGAAAGGAGAACAGTCTCGAGGTTATGAGAGCTAACAGGCTGTTCGGAGGCTGGAGGACAAACTCTCAGGATGAGAGCCAACAACTGTTTGGAGGGGCCACAGGGCACCCCCTCTCCTGCCACATGATACCCTCTGGAATGGGTATCGATACCAAATCACCTATGA
>NC_061089.1:13170413-13177913 GCF_015104395.2 Macrobrachium nipponense
TAATATATATATATAATATATAAGATATATACGATATATAGATATATATATATATATATATAAGTATATATATATATATAGATATATATATCTATATATATATATATATATAATTATATATATTGATAGATATAGATCTATATATAATATATATAGAAAAATATATATATCTATATATATATATAGATATCTATATATATATTTATATAGATATATATATATATATACATATATATATATTATGGGCCTTTAGCGACCGCATGCGATCTCACCCCTGGGGCATCTTCGCCAATGGAGCGTCATTGAATTGGGGGTTTATATTTGCAGGGGTGGACCATTCCCCATTCTCACCTCCAACAAGCTAGCCAAGAGAGATGGAATCTCCCCTCCTGACACACCAGGATCAAATATTTGCACATACTATATTTGGGCATTGAAACTTACGGTTTTTACGCCACGCCAGAGGTTGCCACAGTTGGAGTATATGCAAGTACTCAATCCATTATGCATTGCATACCCATATTTTGCATATATAAAAGGCATTGAACTTACGGGTTTTTTACGCCACGCAGAGGTTGCCACTGCATTATATGCAAAAGATGGGATCAACATGCAGTGCATAACCCAACTCACATATGAAGAAGAAGGCATTGAAAAATTGCATAACCCATATTTTGTGCATATCAAAGGCATTGAACTTACGGGGTTTTTACTCGCCACGCCAGAGGTTGCCACTGCATTATATGCAAAAGATGGGATTCAACATGCAGTGCATAACCCAATTCACTCATAGGTGATTTGGTATCGATACCCATTCCAGAGGGTATCATGTGGCAGGAGAGGGGGTGCCCTGTGGCCCCTCCAAACAGTTGTTGGCTCTCATCCTGAGAGTTTGTCCTCCAGCCTCCGAACAGCTGTTAGCTCTCATCCTGAGAGCTGGTTCTCCTTTCTCCAAATAACTGTTGGCTCTCATCCTTCATCCTAAGAGCTTGTCCTCCTTCCTCTGAATAACTGTTGACTCCTATCCTGAGAGCTTGTCCTCCTTCCTCCAAAAAGCTGTTGGCTCTCTTCTTGAGAGCTTGTCCTCCTTCCTCCGTCAGGGAGACGAGAGAATCGCCGAGGATGCCTGATGAAAAGGACGTTCACAAGACTTGTCTTTACAGCCACAAAGAAACAGCCCAAGCGAAGGATTCTGATTGGTCACCAGTTGATGATGCTGCGTCATGTTCCGGAGGCATTGCAATCTTCTTGGCCCAGTCGATGGGGTTGATTGCAGGATGGGTGTGTGGGAGGTGGGGGGACCTCCCGTCGCTGGTTGCTGCTGGGGGGAGCAGCAGTGAACACCCATCCTGCAGTCAAGCCATCGAATGGGCCGAGAGGATCACAGCTCCTCTGGAACACGATGCAACACCACCAATTGGTGACAAGTCAAAATCCTCCACCATGTTGGTTAATCAGGGGCTGTTTCTCCTGTTATTTCCTTCTAGTGTCCTTGAGTGTTCATCCTCTTTGCTCTCCTTCCAGGTCTCTTCCTTTTTACTTTCATGGCCTCCTGAGGATCTTGAAACACTCTAGCTTCCTGGTCCTTGATGAACTCCCTGACTGCGTCGTATTTTCCTCTTTCTTCAGAATCATGCAGGAGATCGTTGGCATAGTTGACCTTCTGCATGATTTCCTCCCTGCGTTGTCGCTCTTCCTGAGACCCTTGGCACCTATCAGGATCGAACTTGAGCGCCCGCTTCCTGTAGGCCCACTCTATATCCTTCAAATTAGCCGTTTCGGCAATTCCCAGGATGTAGTAGGGGCAGCCGTGACGTTGCATTCTTTGCAGGGCTTTGGCGGCTGCAACCAAATCTTCTCGACCATCTAATCCTTCAAGATGGACCATAGCTTCGCTGTGTCTGCCAAGCAACAAGAGACACAATCCCAGTCTCAGCCTGTAGTCCGCTTCGTCGTCGGCGTCGGCCACATCCAGTACTCTGAGGAAACATTCACAAGCTTCTTCCAGGCGTCCAAGCTTGTAGAACGTGTTTCCTTTTGCCTTGTCTTCTTCAGCCAAGGCATTATTCTTAGGCTTTTCTGTTTTCGTTCTTCTTCGGATCGACTGAACTCTGGCTTCCATGATATGGGTCCTCCTTCTGTAGACCTCGAGTCGCCTGCGTCTCACGACCGTGATTTTTCACTTGGTCGCGATTTCTAGCGAGAACAGAGACTGGGTTCTCGCTGTGAGGTTCGCAGTCTCTCCTCCAGTTCTGTAACCACCTGGTTCAGTCTCTTTCTTTCGGCTTCGTGGGACTTCACCTTCCCCTCGACGTACTCACAGTAGAAAATCGTTGTCTTCAGCTTGTCTCTTCAGTTCTTTCCACTTTTTGTCGGTTCTACCTGACATTCTCTCTTTCCCTGCGAGTTGCTCATTTAGATTTTCTATATCTTTTTCCTTCTGGATTAATGATTCTTGCAACTCTGCGAGCTTTTTCTTCAGGTGTTCATTCTCCTCTTCAGCAGAGTCGCAGTCTTTACCTCGCTTTTCAACGTTGTGTAACTGTCGAGTAAGAGTATTCATTCGTCTGTATTAGAGCTGCTTCGTTTGACATTCACGTCGCCGATTTCATCCAGGAGGAAAAGGTTCTCCTCCTGAACGTCTATCCAGTCCTCCTTCAAGAGAGAGATCATTTCGGTGGCGTAGAACAGGTCGTCTTCGGCGTCCATCCTGGCAGTTGCAGCAGCATCTTGAGCAATCTCGAGAGCCTTCTGGAGCCTCCAATGCACTGCTGGTGCCGGCCAAGAAGTCCTCCCAGAACAAGAGCTGGGTGCGTATTACCAATAAATAATCCGAAGTTTCGGATTCCATTTATAACAGGTAGTATCACTGATCCGGTAGGGATCAGAGCCAATAAGTTCTTCATAACAATGTTAACTGTACCAAGAGCAAACATGGTTGCCTTTCTTTCACCCGATCAAAACGTCAGAACTAGAAAATGCCGCTAGAGCTCCAAGAATTCCCCAGATCCTCATTTCGGCTTCCATGTCTTTTTTTTCAGCTTCCTGGTGGAGCCTTCTTTTGGGAGGAATTGGAGGGACTGAAGGCTCCTGAAGACCTCGACGGCTTCAGCAGAAATCATGCAAATGGAGACGACTTGAAAAGGGAGTCAATAAATGATGTCTCCGTCGGGAAAAGGAACTGAAAAAATCAGCTGGAAATTTTGTATTTTCAGTCACAGATGATTATAGCACAAAAAAACATTGATTTTTAAAGGCTTAAGAATGAAAGAAAAGGGGATTTTAAGCTTATTTGATGAGGGAAGCGTGAAATTCTTTAGTTCACACAAATATAATGTATATATATATATATATATATATATCTATATATATATAATATATATATTATATATTTGCAACCATACATTTTGGATACTTTCGTCAGTCTCTGATCACTGTTTAATACATTACCTTGAGAGAGAGAGAGAGAGAGAGAGAGAGATTAGGATGCAGTTTCATCGAATTATAGTAATTTATTTATTCATTTTATAAAATTGTGGTCAGCAACACCTTCAAATAGGGTTGAATGTTGAACGCGTAACCGCCCCCCCCCCCCCCCCCCCCCCCCCCCCCCCCCCCCCCCCCCCCCCCCCCCCCCCCCCCCCCCCACCCCCCCCCCCCCAAACACCACCTACACCTAACCCAATTTTCTAACAGCGTTTTAACAGCACTTTCAAACAGCGTTTTAACAGCATCTTTAACAGCACCTTCAAACTGCGTTTTAACAGCACTCCAAGAGCATTTTAACAGCATCTTTTAACAGCACCTTTAAACAGCGTTTTAACTGTATCTTTTAACAGCACTTCCAAGAACATTTTTAACAGGATCTTTTAACAGCACTTCCAAGAGCGTTTCAAACAATCTTTTAACAGTACTTCCAAGAGCATTTTCAACAGCATCTTTTAACAGTACTTCCAAGAGCGTTTTTAACAGCTTCTTTTAGCAGCACTTCCAAGAGCGTTTTTCACAGCATCTTTTAACAGCACTCCAAGAGCATTTTTAACAGCATCTTTAGATAGCGTTTTTGACAGCATCTTTTAACGCACCTCGCTCAAGAGCGTTTTTAACAGCATATTCCCCAGATAGCGTTTTTAACAGCATCTATTTAACAGCACCTCCAAGAAGCCCCAATTTTTAGCAGCATTTTCTTTTAAGCAGCATCTTTTCAAACAGAGTTTTTTGCGCATCTTCAAACAGAGTTTTTTGCAGCATCTTATAACAGCACTTCCAAGAGCATTTTTACAGCACCTTCAAAAGCGTTTTAACAGCATCTATTAACAGCACATTCAAGAGTGTTTTTAACAGCATCTATAATATATATATATATATATAGTATACATATATAATAATATCTATATATATATATATATATGTGTGTGTGTGTGTGTGTGGGTGTGTGTTTATGTTAATGTGTGTGCTCGTGTGTGTTTATGAAATAAAGGACGTTCCTTGAAGTAGAGTACACTGATGAAAATTAGTCTATATTCCAGATGTGCAACTTTTGAGAGCATTTTTCATATATATATATATATATATATATATATATATATATATATATATATATATATATCATTCGAGCTACAAATATCCTTTAATATCTAATTCGCTCTACCTCAGAATTGATATATTTTCATATATGTATCGAATGGGAATTTTTTTTGTTGATAATAATTTCGTCCCCTCATGGGATCGAACCACCATCCTGGGGACAGGCACGAAATTAGGAACCGACAGTGAATACCGATTTGGCTAGCAGTGAGGCTATAAGTTCATACCGATTCTGACCTTACAAATCACCGTCGAACTCGGTTTTTCGTAATTAGAATCGATATGAAACCCCCTCTACCATGTTTAGCCAATACAAACGTTTGACGCACATAGCCATATCATGAATAATTATCACATCATCGTGATTCATATAAATCATTCGAGCTACAAATGTCCTTTAATATTAAAGGATATTTGTAGCTTGGTGATGTGATAATTATTCATATATATATATATATATATATATATATATGTATATATATATACATCATACTATATCTATATATATATATATATATATATATATATATATATATATATATATATATATAATATATATGTGTGTGTGTGTGTATGTATGTATGTATGTAGTGTGTTGTTGTGTGTTTAAAAATCACAGTGGATGCACGTCACTTCATTAAACAAGCGAATACCACAGGAAAAGGATAGCCAGAAATCCAAGTGCTTTCGTCTTTACTAAGACATTGTCAAGGAACGAATGGAATGCAGCTGGAAAGTTATCAGGTAAACAAAAAGATTAAGAATACCAGATGGTAAATTGTCAAAAGGGTAAAAATCAAAGAGATAACCAAGGATTATCGGATATTTCATGGTCACAAACTTAACATAGATTTAACCCTAACAGAAACTCTATCATTAATATCTGCAAGCAGGCCAATTCTGCACCTTCTGTAGAGTTCCCACGAAATTTTGGTGCTCGTACTGACAAATATAAATTGGTTGGGTTTACTGATAGTAGTAAGGTTCTGTTTGGCACTGCAGTGTATCTGTATAACATAAATACAAACAAGATCTACTTTATTTTAGCAAGAAATAAACTGGTGAGGAAACAATTGGAGTCAAAATCTATACCAAGCTTGGAATTGGAAGCTCTTGCATTAACCGTTGAAACTGTAAAGAATTTGAAGAATGAACTTTCAGGATTTGGTTACATTGATCCTATTGAGATGGTTGGATGTGAAGTCTACTCTACAGTTTTTGTGGTACTGATTGGCTGCAGTCTTACGCCTTGAAACTTGACAAACTACAAAAAAAGCGACCCTTTGTTCTCAATAGGTTAGAGTATATCAATAAGCTGTGTGAGGATTCTTGTATGAAATTTTCTTTTGTGTCTGGAGAAAATAATCCAGCAGACTGCATCACCAGACCTTTATCCTTTAGGCAGCTGATGAAAACAAACTATATAACTGGTCCTAAGTTCATTACAGAGAGCGAAAGCAATGGGATCTGTAGTGACAGCACATTGTCTTTCATTATACCTGGATTATTTGAACCAAAACGAGTGCATAAAGTGGAGACAAATTGTGGTAGTGCTTGTTCACCTCCGCATGTGGGCTCGGAACATCTTTTCTCTTTTAATAGGGTTTCTAGTTTTGAGAAGGATGTGAGAGTACATGCGGTGGTGCTCAGGTTCTGCAGCATTTTGAAATCTAATTTTAAAAGTAAACATCCAGCTCTAGATCATTTTGAAGTTGAAGATGAAGGCTTTAACTTTTATGATGAAGCTTGTAGGCAGATTATAATCAGGGATCAACATATTCACTTCCCAGATGTCTTTGATTATTTTCACTCAAAACAGAAGCAGTTGAAGAATCTGCCTAACATTGTTGCACAGTTGAACTTGTTTCTTGATTCGGATGGCATGGTGAGGGTAAAGAGTAAATGCCGAAGATTGAAGGAAGTCCAACATCTTAACAAATTCAACTATCCTTTACTAATATCGAAGGACAGTATATTGGTTCCTCTGATTATAAGGGAATTGCACGTGAAGCTCTCACATGCTGGTTGTTATCCTTTGTTGGCGGAACTTAGAAGAAACTTTTGGATTGCCCATATATACTCGGCTGTAAAGAATGTTCTGTCAAACTGCATTACTTGTAAGAGAGTAAATGAGAGGATAATTAAACTAAATCAAAGTCATTACCCAGAGTTCAGGATTAATCCTGAAAACATACCGTACAGGCAGATTTTTATTGATCATATGGGTCCAATTAAAATAAAGAATGATCAAGGAGATACTGTCAAGGTATGGTTGTTATGTATTACGTGTCTGTGGTTTAGGGCTATTAACTTGAAAATTTGTATGGATTTAACTTCAGAGGAATTTATTAGAGTATTACAACTTCATACATATGAAATTGGCATTCCCTCCTTATGTCTGTCTGATTTGGGATCGCAATTCGTTGCTGGTGCAAATCAGATCTCTAGTTTGCTTAGGCGGATGTCGGGAGTTGACAAGAGAGGATAGGATCAGAAATGACTTACATAAGCGGGTCAACTAAGGTGGTGGAAGTATCAAAGAAAGTACAGGAGGGGAGGCTGAGATGGTATGGACACCTGTTGAGGAGAGATGAGGACCACGCTGGGAGACATACTATGGCGGTGGAGGTGCAAGGAAGAAGAAGAGGGAGACCAAGAAAGAGATGGAAGGACTGTGTGAGAGGAGACTTACATGAGAAGGTAATTGATGAGGCAGAAGCGCAGGATAGAAATAGATGGAAACGGCTCATCCGAAACGGCGACCCCATATAAAAATGGGAACAAGCTGGGAAGAAGAAGAAGAAGAAGATATATATATATATATATAGATATATATATATATATATATATATATATATATACATATATATATATATATATATATATATATATATATATATATATATATATATA
>NC_061089.1:13182913-13187913 GCF_015104395.2 Macrobrachium nipponense
TCAGACATCGGCGGTTAGAGCCCGCGTACGTAATAAAAGCTGAATTACGACTGAATTACGACCTATTTACGCTCAATAGTCATGTGCGCTCACACAGTTGCCGAGTTTTATGACGTCCGCCAAGTAATTGTGACCGTAGTTATCGCAGTCGAGCCGCGACGACTATCAAAAGTCTCCATGTCATGCCGACGTAACTGAGAGCTCTTTCGACGTCCGAGATGCTCTTTCGACATATGTAATATGATTACAGCAGATGTAAGTAGCAATGTCGACGTACGGTGTCCGTTTTGACATACGCAATGTATTGGCAAACCCCTCAACCTGAGCGGAGGGGGTGCGCAGTAGCCACATTGTGACACGTGCATTCCCAGCAACATTCTAGCTTGACCTTTTGAATCATTCTGTACTTGCTTATGTATGCTGTCCTCACTGTGACTTTTATTTTACCATCATACCCCAAAACGTTGTGAAGTGATGTGATTGTGATTGTGATTGTGTTGGGAGCTACTCAGAATTGAAATGCCAGGCTCTTGTAGGATTCTCCAGTTACAAGGAAGTGCAGGGTAATTGCAACAAGCAGGCCTGGCTCAATGGGTCTTCTCCAGAATGTGAGTTTTTTGTGTGATGTAGGGTGAGACCCGTTCAACAATTTCATTGAAAAGCTCCTCTGTTATCCTGGCCAAGTTCCGGTACAGTCCTGGAGTTTCACACGCCAATTCTCTCATCAAGTTGTTGTAGTAACCTTTCTCCTGTCTTCTTTTTAAGTAGGACCAACATCTCCTGCTGCATTTCTTTTGCTTCTTGCGCTTTTGCTCCTGCCATATTTTCATTACTCTTAACATCAAGATGGCATAGTAATTATCTACCATGGCCAATGCAAGTTCAGGATCATCATTTAAAGTGTCTAATATCACGTCCTGTTCATCCATCTTGTGCCTCTGTCAGCAGCGCCTGGAATGGGAATGAGTGAAAACTCTCATCATCAACCCACTTTTTTATACATTTCAACACGTTCATGACACAGTTTACGTACATCACCTATGTCTGATTCCATATTACGTATGTCGTAACTGACTTATGACTGACGAAATTGCATTTATGTCAGTCGCCGTCCCTAAGAAACGATTAAAGGTGGGTGTGGCCTTGATCATCAGCATCATACGTATACGTACGTAATGCTGTCGTAATTGTACATTGCGTGCGTCGTTATGTTGTCATAATCAGCTGCCTTTTCTTTCTTTTTTTTCCCAAGCCCGCGAGAGTCGTAAAACCATGCCATTACGACGGTCGCGGGCTCTAATCGCCGATCTCTGATCCAGCCTTTAGACTTTTGAGTAAGGGCATCGAGGATGTATTGCAACAAAGAACAGGAAATTAAACAACAGCTACATAACAGCTCCACGATTATCCAGTCTGCTGGTTGACGAAATTTGTAAAACAGTTATTTAAGCAGCCTTTTATCTAACTGTTTTTCGAAATTAAAATCTAGAGGAAAATGATATTGAGGGTCTGACAATGAATTGATAAAGGCAAATATGAAAATGTAGATGAATGAGGTTCCAGGGAGAGACAAAAAGAGAGCAATTACTGATACAAGCTGTGTCCATACAAGACCTCCAAATGCGCATATGGCAGAGCTAAGTGTTATGAAAATAAACTGAATGAACGCTCCCCCACCCTCTCCACCCATCCAGCTTTCTAGATTTAATACTCTATAAGAATATTTTTGTTTAATGGGTTCATTATGTATTTAAATTCATCCGTGTAATTTATTTCATCCCCTATATTCAGACGCAGTTTACAAATAGCAAATAACTGACCTGTATTTACCGTTAGTACGAGAAGAGACAATTTGACGGCGTGATACTTTCCCGCATGAACTTGGCGGTGTGCATTCTTCCAGATGTTCGACGAGGAAGTCAGTGACACGGTTTATGACCACAGATCGGCGGCTTTTGATGATTGTGAATGTACTAGGTACAATATATCAATATTTTTGCTTAGATACATTCTCAGTCACGATTCTCACTCTGTATCCCTGTCATATTCGTCACCTTGCCAGATTTAATCCGTGCTATAGGTACCATCATTGGCTGACGAACATATATGAATTCTGAATGGATAATCTTGATTGTAATGTAACCTGAATCCATGAATTTTATACTAATTTTTAGTCTCATTCTTTTACTTCTTCGGCATGAGTGAACACAACAAAACCAGATCCCCTGCTGGTGGAAAAGAGATTCAAGAGTAGAGGAAGGAATAAAAAAAATCATAAAGAAATGAAAGAGGTGAGGGTCAGACCCAATTCCTCTACTTAGGACCAGGTAAGATGTTTATTTTGAGAGATTCGCCTCATAAAATACCAGCAACTATTGCAACTACGATCTGCTTCGATTGCATCGGTGATGCTGAATCAAATGTGGCTTCTGAAGTTATTGACGCTGGAAATAACGGTACCGTCAAAAATGCTTCGTTGTGCTAAAAAGGAAGAGAAGGTTCATGATAAGAATGCTTCTCACGCAAGAACATCTTTACCATCTCATAGATCAACAAATAATTCCTATCATTCCGATAGATTATAAGTATGGTATTAATATATAAAAGGGAAGAATGAACTATTAACAGAGACAATATGTTAGGTAATAAGCTGTCCCGTAATTTGTTTTTCCTGAAACCTACACTCAGAAAAGATACCCATTCGCCAGTCTAGATATAATCTAGATGAATCCAGGTAAAAAAAAAGTCAAAGGAAAAAACGTCACATTAATCTTTCCTAGATAGTGACCCCCAAGGGGAGTGTTAAGTACAAGTCCGTTGGGGATTTTTTTTTTTAACCCGGTATGTTTCCACCTTTGCGGCGTGTTTAGCACAAGCCCGTTGGGGTTTACCGTAAAAAAAAAAACATAAGCAAAAGACTGTAAATATCATAAGATAACGACCCCCAAGAAATATTGTACATTTTTCCGTGTGACTTTATTACCGGACACCATAAATCAATGTGACTTTTTCATGTTACTTTTTCCTAGCCAATATTGTGACTTTCTTTTCCTGTGGCTTATTACCGTCTACTCGTCTAGATAGGTCCCCATGGGACACTTGTCCATCCAGCGCCTTCAGGTCAGTGCCATGAGTCAGCAGGCATTGCAGAATGGACATAAAAGAACTTTATAGTCATAGACTAATAATTCGCTCCCTTTCGGGAAGGTTTTCATAAAAGCGAAATGGTATGTAAGTTAATTTATCCCTTTCTTTGTATCTTGAATATTCCTATTTTCGCTACACAGCTATTGAACTGGGAGTTAATGCAGATGGACGAATCTTTTATATAGGGAGAATGGAAACTATTTTATTGCCTTGTCGTGTAAGTACCGACAAACGGAAAATATGTGAATTCCTCTATTGATTCTAAGTTTACCTTTCATTCGATATAATGTTGCTGCTCTTCACTTTCCTCTCTTAGGGTTCGTAAAAATATACGGAAAATAGGTAATCTTACGTTACTTTGGTTAGACGGCCACTAAAAATTAATCGCAACCACTTTTTATCTACAGCAGGTGTTCCGGGGTGTCCTGTCATCTCATTAACTTGAACAAATGAACCATTTAACTTTATGCAGCTCCTGTTATCTAAACATTATTAGATCAATTTGCCCCATCAATAAAAAATGAAAAAATTCCATACGGGCTATTCAAATTTTGCGGGGAGGATGATGAGGCAAGCGGGACAATGGAACGAGGAGTGTTGAAAGCGTAGAGTTTATGTCTAGCTTTCTCCTCAGTATCATAATTATCATTTCTATGGTTTTCTCGCAGGCCCGTAACCAGAGTTTTTAAAATTTTTTATGGGGGTCTTTTTCCCCGCAACTTGACATTTCCTTCTACAAATTTCATTGCATATATAGGTATATACAAGACGAAATACTTGAAAATGTTATTTTAGTTATATTAAAGAAGCGAAATTAGGTATGCGGTCTACGACCTTCTACCCGATTAGATGTTATTCAAAGTACTCACTTTGGTTAACAGAATTTTACTTTGTCAGTATACTTCAATGAAAAGGATAGTCACAGAAAGTATGGACTTCCAGAATTTTTTTTGGGGGGGTCGTCGTCCCCCACCCACCACCCACCTCGGTAAAGGCCTGTCTCGTACCCCTTATTGCAGGCCACCTTTTCTTCGTTGCAAGAGACCAATAAAATATTCGTATTATATTTCAGTCAGTGACGAAAAACTTCAGTTAAAGAAACGTGCTGCAGTTCATGAGAAATGTTTATTTGCGTCAATGTTCCCTTCAAAACATAAGAAACAAAGACAATGATTAATCCTTTGTATAGAATTTTGCTTCTCTTTTATGAAATAACCTTCCAGAATTTTATAGCGTTAAAATCTAGTGGAAAATTATTAATATTAAAACATCAAGGGATTTTCTTATATATATACTATATGAGCGAGTTCATAGTCATTTTGCATGTATGTATTTGTTTATTACTATTCGTCCATATCTACACACACACACACACACACACACACACACACACACACACACACACACTATATATATATATATATATATATATATATATATATATATATATATATGTGTGTGTGTGTGTGTGTGTGTGTGTGTGTGTGTGTGTGTGTGTGTGTATAAGTGCGCCGTAACTTTTTGGGTAATGTAGCTGGAAATCTTACCCTGTGGGTAGTCCATCAACTCGCAGACTTCATCTAAACATATTCTGCAAGGATTAAGTTAACAGCACCCTAACCTCGAGTACGATGGATTAAGGTGAGATAAAACCATCGTACTCGAGGTTAGGGTGCTGTTAACTTAATCCTTGCAGAATATGTATAGATGAAGTCTGCGAGTTGATGGACTACCCAAAGGGCAAGATTTCCAGCGACATTACCCAAAAAGTTACGGCGCACTTAGAAATCTAGTGAACCATTGCATCCAGGAACTTGAGTTTCCTGAACAGATGACTGTCATGAAAACTTCAA
>NC_061089.1:13192913-13355413 GCF_015104395.2 Macrobrachium nipponense
AATACAAATATAAATAAAATAAAATTATATATATATATATATATATCTATGATAGGTATATATAATGATAATATATATTCAATATATATATTATATATATATATATATATATATATATATATCATCATATTAGTATGTACACACACATAATATATATATATATATATATATATATATATATATATATATGATATGTATGTATGACATATATTATATGCATTGGTTGGATTACATATTTAAGCAGTTATTTCACTTACACCATCTCTTCTCTCTCTCTCCATATCTATATATTCCATTGATTTCTCCAAAATATAATCGCATCTATCATAAAATGGATGAAAGAAACAGCAGTATCAGTTAGAATCAGTAAAAATAAGACATTGAGAATAATTCAGTTCGCTATGGAAATCAACATCCAGGTTCAAAGATTATTCCTGAATAAGAGCAAAATTGGCATTTCAGGTAAGCATTCATAAGAAACTAATATAACTATGTGCGCATGTCTCTATTCTCAATCAATGCGTTTTCATAAAGTTAAACAGTTCATAGCTGCAAGTGCCCCTTTAAACTTGGGTTTTCTTTGCACACCATTGTGTAAGTTATACTTAAGAGAGAGAGAGAGGATTGTGGTATATATGTACATATATATATATATATATATATATATATATAATATATAGATATATATATATATATATATGGGTGTGTGTGTCATATATTAGAATTATGTATATATAATATATATATATATATATATATATTATATACATATCTAATATATGACACACACACCCATATATATATATATATATATATATATATATATATATATATATATGTATGTACATATATACCACAATCCTCTCTCTCTCTCTTAAGTATAACTTACACAATGGTGTGCAAAGAAAACCCAAGTTTAAAGGGGCACTTGCAGCTATGAACTGTTTAACTTTATGAAAACGCATTGATTGAGAATAGAGACATGCGCACATAGTTATATTAGTTTCTTATGAATGCTTACCTGAAATGCCAATTTTGCTCTTATTCAGGAATAATCTTTGAACCTGGATGTTGATTTCCATAGCGAACTGAATTATATATATATATATATATATATATATATATATATATATATATATACGTACATATTTATCACTGAATATATAAATAAGTATACACACATATATGTATATATATATATATTATATATATATATATATATATATACATATATGTGTGTATACTTATTTATATATTCAGTTGATAAATATGTACGTCTATATATATATATATATGTATATATATATATATGAATAATTATTTACATATTCCATTGATATATATATATATATATATATATATATATATATATATATATATATATATATATGTGTGTGTGTGTGTGTGTGTGTGTGTGTGTGTGTGTGTAACTACGAGGTCGAGAGACTGAAATACCTATTATTAACTCTTACCATTTTGTCAATATCCTTTGTTTGTTTGCGTGATAAATGCCGTCTCGCCTTTTCTTCATTCCGTTTAATTTTTTTTCTGTGGACAAGCGTAAATTCTACAAGACTGTAATCAGCAGAAAAAGAACTCCTCAGTGAACTCCCAATATGGTTCCACATCCCATTTGCTTAAGTCTACTTAAGTCCTATTTGTTGACAATATAACTTAATATTCTTAGTTTAATGCATACTTTAGGCATGAATAACTAGGAATAAAACATACGAGTAAATCTAAAGCATTTATGGTTTTATATATTTATTTACAAAATGTCCCCATGTATACACTGACAAATTAAAATCAAATATATACAAATATCCAGCGATCAAGGCCCATACCCCTGGCATGTGGTTGTCATACCCCTAATGGGTATGGCTATCACATGTTAAGAACTCCTGGTCTAGACGGTCGTTGAGAAGATTTCTTAACTGGTTAAGAATTTTAGATAGTCATTCATTAAAATTCTCCAGATTCCAAACATTGGGCCGCTGTAGGTACGACTAGCTGTTTCCGTCAGTCATTTCCTGATAAATCGACGTAAACAGATGGAAAATTTAAAGAGATTACTCATCTTAAAATACAAGTGAAACAGATGAATATACTTTCCAGGTGATTTAAATAACAGTTACTCATCTTCAGCTAAACATTCGATATTCTTACAATTTGCAAAGATTACTTAATTGCGGTTGCTGTTGAAATCTTTAGACCTGATGCGAAGATCATTAATCATTGCCATTGTGAACCTGAAACCGTCACAGAAATGCCTGGCTTAATAACGCATTTCATTTTTTGGTATCATCGCTCTCTCGTGATCTTTAAATGGAAAAATAAAGTCCACAGTAGTAATATATATGTAGTATATTGCTAAATACAGGTAGCTTTCGCTAACTGAGCGAAAGCTGCCTGTATTTAGTAATATACTACATATATACTACTGAGGACTATACTTTTCCAATGTATATTATGTAACCGCATTACAAAATGAAATCTTTGTACTTGAGAAAAGGCCTTCGGTTTCAGGCCAGTTATATCCTGCCATCACGAGTTCTACACTTTTAAGCAACCGAAAATTCGCGGAAACTCACATAGTCATAGCGTCACATTAAAAGAGACTTGTTAGGAAGGCCGTTACAAACGAATGACAATGTGCACACGTATACATATGTATATAAATAAATGCATACACTAAGGCAAATGCCACAAAGGAGTGAAACAATGGATCTTTCACCCTTTCTTAGTAGCATTTGCTTTTATTCATACATACATCATGTTGCATATCTTCATGAATCAGTTACACACACATATTCCAATAATAATTATATATGTATATACTTATATGTATATATATATATATATATATATATATATATGTGTGTGTGTGTGTGTGTGTGTGTGTGTGTGTGTGTGTGTGTGTGTGTGTGTGTGTAAAAGATTTACCATAGATCATCGGGTAAGACGCTTACCCCACAAATGAATTTCCTATCAAATCCACCTACAGGTAGCTAAAGCAGTGAATTCAGTTAATTATCTTCCTTGCAATTAGTCGACTGGGGTAGGTTCCAGTGAAGAAGGTTCATTGGCGTTCAGCAATTTATCTCACAATACGAAAGGATTTGCGTCTTCTGGAGTAACTGTCAAAGGGTAGAAAAGGGGCATGGCGTATTACATACATACACGCGCATACACACAATATATTATATATATATATATATATATATATATATATATATATTTATTTATTTATTTATTTATTTATTTATTTATTTGTGTGTTACAGTGCTTATTCGATTTTTTTTATTTACATAAATTTTTTGGCATTATGCCAAGCACTGGGGTAACTAAGGCCATTCAGCGCTGAAACGGAAATTGACAGTAAAAGGTTTGAAAGCTGTTGCATGAGGAAAACTTCGCAGTTGCACTATGAAACGATTGTTAGGAGAGGGTGGACAGTAAGATGGAAGAAAGAGAATATGAATGGAGGTACAGTAAGATGAATGAAAGTCATTGCAGCTAGGGGCCTAAGGGACGCTGTAATAAAACCTTAAGTAATGCCTACATTGCACCGAATGAGGGGGCTAAGTTAATTCTGCATATACTATATACATTAAATTATATAACTTCTCGTGGTCAGGTCGGCAAGGTCACCTCGTCGTGATTATGTATCTCGGGTGCGTTTCCCGCTACCGGGCATCATGATTTCTTCACATTTCTTTGAAGTTTTGTAGTGACAAGCGTATCCAAAAATAAAGAGCAAAGAATTTGAGAAGTTAAAAGGGCATTGTGGCTATTACAATTTCATAAGTTCATAAAATGTTTATGATTGTATAATGAAAACGTCTATGTCTTGTCAAATTTTTATTTTCTTTCAAAGGTCCGGGTTCTTGTTCGTGTTTGTGCGTTATTTCTGAGTTCGTATATCTAATGTGCACATGTGCGAATATGCTAGCATACATATTATACAAAGGGCATAACAGTAACTAGTTTACAGCAGAAAGACGGGTAAAAAGTATAAAGCTGGAGACAGTAAGGACTCTTTGTCTTCTTCTAAGTGTCCGTTATTTTGTTATCTTATTTTCTTACTATTGTTACTTTATTCTAAATTTTACTTTTTGGTAACAGTCAACTACGCCCGGTATGACAAACATCCGAAGCAGGATAAATTTAATACGAGTGTTGAGGATTACGACAGCATTTTCTACGTCCTGTCTTCAGTACACACGCACACAGATAGAGAGAGAGAGAGAGAGAGAGAGAGAGAGAGAGAGAGAGAGAGAGAGAGAGACTTTTTATAGCCGTATATGAGCAACACGAACTACAATATCTTTTTAAGTGTATTATTTTTATTTCTCATTTTGGAAATCAGATATATGAATGTTGATGAAAGTATCTCAAAAGATAGAATTAACAGCTAAACATCAGAATACGTCAGTTAAGAAAAAGACTCTGCGACACATGTAACTCAGTGGACATCCTTAAAAACTATAGTAGATTCACATCAACCGTGCATTTGATGTCTAGGCCAGTCCCTTACGACGCTCCTGATTGGCTGTTGATAAGCCAATCATGGAGCTAGAAACTCTCAGTCTCCCGAGAGAGTTCACGTAGGCAGGATGTATGTTCCACCTCTCCTGAAAGACGTATCCCCCAGGAGAGGTGGAACATAGATCCTACCCATGTGAACTCTCGAGAGAGACAGTTTCCAGCCCTGTGATTGGCTTATCAACAGCCAATCAGGAGCGTCGTACGGGACGGGCCTAGACATCAAATGCACGGCTGATGTGACTCTACTACAGTATACTTCGAAGAAGCAGAGGCTGTGCGTCAGTATGACAGCGCTGCTGCTGCTGTCATTTCCCATGAGTCAGGTTGCCCGTTTTCCTCTTCGACCTTCATCGGACGAACGACGCTTTGTGTCGGCGATCGGAGATTTAGTCATCTTCGTCGTCAACGGTCCGTTTCCGTTGAAATGTCTCCCTTTTCCTCTCGGTCCTTTTGTACATTTCTACAAGTTTATATTCGGTGTTATGTTTCATTTCCTTTGCTATATGTTTGAAATTAACAACTTTTTATAAGCTTTTATCAGAGAAAATATATAATATTTTACAATTTTGATAGTATTACATCCACAATTTTATCAAAGTTGACCAAAATTCAACTGGGCGTTTTCTCGCAGATTCATAGATGTTTACCGTAAAAGGAAACACTCATGTTTGTTGCAAAGAGCGTTACTTTAATTAGAATTAATGGGGAACTTCACCTACATATTGTGACTAAATGACGAACCTCATTTTCCATGGATATTGTCAAGATTTTACAAAGAAACGAACTGTGACGTCACCATGTCATGAGAGGTCCGGGCGTGCGGACACGACTGTCGGCTAAAAAGACCAGTTGAGGTCGAAGACCTCGGGGGGACTCGAGTGGGACCAGTGCTTTGAACCGGAGATTCATGCGCTGCTCCTTTCCTCTCATTTTGGCTGTTTGTTTAGCTTTAAGCGCCTCTCTCTCTCTCGTCCCCCCCTCCCCCCTTTTTTCGGTAACGATAAAGACATGCAAGTTTTAAATACAGATGCATTAAGCTACAAATGTCGTTTGATATCCACTTCGCTCTACCTTGGAATTAATATATTTTCATATATGTTAAATGAACGGAAATTTTGAATTCGAACCAGTGATTTTACCGACCAGGCCAAGTGAGCTATGAGTTGATACCGATTCCGACCTTACAAATCACTGTCGAACTCAGGTATTTGTAATTAGAATCGATATCTGTTCACCTCTTCGAGAGGATGAAATTATTATCAACTAGGAAATTCCCCTTTGGTTAACATATATGAAAATATATTAATTCCGAGGTAGAGCGAACTGAATATTAAAGGACATTTGTAGCTTGATGCATGTATATGAATCACGGTGATGTGATAAAAATTCATAATATGGATACGCGCGGCAAACTTATGACTCGGCTAACATGGTATAGAGGCGACAAGAAAACATCACTGTGCGCTAGTTGGAATCCACGGGAGGACGAAATTATTATCAACTAAAAAGTTTCCTCCGATTGACACATATGAAAATATATTAAATCCGAGAAAGAGCGAATTGGATATTAAAGAACATTTGTAACTTAATGCATGAATCACGGTGATGTGATAAAAATTCAATATATATATATATATATATATATATATATATATATATATATATATATATAGTATATATATATATATATATATATATATATATATATATATATAGTATATATATATACATATATATATATATATATATATATATATATATAAATATATATATATATATATAAGCTTAAAGCATTACAGTAGACGCACGTGACTTCATTAGATATATGTGTGCGAGCATGTGACAAAAGTCTTTGGCGCACAGTGACCGCTATTGGTTGTGATGTCAAATAAGTTTGATTAATTTAACTTCTCCCTTACTGCATATCAAAGTATGAGCGGAAAAATAATAAAAAAATTATTGCTCTTTTCATCCTGTGTATTGTAAGAGGTTTCTAATATCTGCTTTCATGCTGCTCTCAATCTGGTATTTTAATCTAACTGACTGGAGATTGCTAAATATAACGAAAAGTTTTTGTGTGAGGAGCGACTTGTAATTTAAGAATGGGTTAATAATGTTTGCAGATTGAAGATACTGAGGAAAAACTGCAGAAACTAGTGATAAAATTCGGAAGCATTTGTGCTTTTAGAATGGGTTTTCGTGTGCTAATGTGATTTGTTTATCATTAATTCGAAATCCTGGCATGAACTGCACACGGATCTCTACATAATCTCTTGCAGAATCTTGCCAGAACTTGTACTTCAGTGTTGAATGATTGTAGTACCTTATTTTGCAGGGCGTCGGTGTATACATACCGGTAAAGCTCCAGATACCAGAGGTTTCACAATCTCTTTCCAGTAAAAATCTGGATCATTCTTCATAACTGGGTTATGGAAGTGAAGGTTTTATATTAATAGAGGGTTAGTGCTCATCTCGGTTGGTGATATGAACCTTTAGGTCCACAACAAGCCTCTTATTCCCTTCCACACTTTCCACTACTCGGGGGCCGCCCTTGGCAAGAAGCTTGCAGAATGCAGGTTTCATGTAAACAAACCATCAAACAAGGCTTTAATGATCAGTTGCTTTGCTTTAGCATAACTTATTTCCCAGTGTTCCTCAGTTCCGTTTTCTATCCCAAATATGCATCCAAGAGGTCATTCATACGAATGTCTCCACATTTCAGACTGTGAAAATAAAAGCATATAACATATAGAATATGGATTATTAATAGATAATGCAATTTGAGTGAATGAACTTCATCAGTGATTTTGCTTTTGCAGGTTGACAAGAAACTCCGATTCGTTTTTACACAAAGGATAAAATTCAAAGTGCCCCAAGCAATGGAAGAAAGGTCATCAAAGAAATATTCACTTGCAACTCGCATGTTTCTGTAGAAACACGTACAAAGAAAGCATTCATTGGCTGCTCACCTATTTATTCAGTTCAGTGTTTTTCAACTTCATAGTGACACGAAAATAATAACATTCACTGGCAACTCGTTTATTTCTGCTTCGCGGCACTAAAAGCAGTTCGGTTTGGTGAAATAAAGGAAAAATAATATAAACATCTTTAACACCGAAGATGAACTCTCAAAACGTCGTCGCTGGATTATTCATCTTTTTCCTCGGTGAAGTTATTGGTCAGGTAAGTGCTGGAGGTATATAATGACTACTTTTAGACTTTAGCAACGGTGGTTCAGTCCATACATGCGTTGATTTCTTAAACGGGACGAAGAAGAGTCAACTTGATTTTGTTATTTCAAAGGTATTCGAGCATCGTCAATTAAACATGCAGTCAACAATAAGTATTTCATTTATATACTATATATATATATATATATCTATATATATATATAGTATTATATATGTATGTATATATATATATATATATATATATTATATATATTAATATATATGTGTGTGTGTGTGTGTGTGTGTGTGTGTGTGTGTGTGTGTGTGTGTGTGTGTGTGTGTGTGTGTGTGTACGAAATACTTTTCTGTGACTGCATGCTCAATTGAAGATGCTTGTGGAGGCTTTAGTATACGTTTATTCTTACTCTAACACCTTTGAAATAGCAAATTTAAGTTGACTCTTCTTCGTCCCATTTAAGATATATCTATGTAATACATATATATTTAAGAAACATCTATAGTACTATATCATTTTATATATATATATATATATATATATATATATATATATATATGCTATACACACACACACACACACACACACACACATATATATATATATATATATATATATATATATATATATATATATATATATATATATATATATATATAGTATGAACTATGAAATGTATTTCATGAATTACAGTACAGTTCAAACGCCGCCGTGCAGGGTTAGGACATAAAGGAAAGACCAGAAAGGCTCAGTAAATCATTAGTTATGACATATTTGAGTAAATATTTCTAGGCTTAAATGCATAACACAACTTCAGCAATTTCGGACCACTGAAAAACGTGGACTTTGGGGTTCACAAATAGGCAAGATCTCTGGAAATTGGATGTCGCCATGAGCTTGCATCATTCTTTCTTGACATTGGGATACCGTCATAATCTTCAATAAAAACAAAAGACTAATTATAGTCAAGGAGATGGGCCATTGTGACTTCTGGCGGGACAAATCTAAACTCCTGAATTTCCCTCAATACGCTTTCAAAGCTGCGACATTTTTCCGTTATCCTTTGACTAAAGAGTCTTGACCGAAGGCAGTGGGTCTCCACACCCAGCATGGGAGGCTTACATATACATGTAACCTGTTGATAACTTGGATGAAGCCAAACTACTGAAGCTTTGCTGCCGCACGGTCACCGCTCATCCTACTGTAAGGCAATACACACACACTCTCCCTGTCTGATATTGTTGAAAGAATCGCCAGATCACGATGTTGTTGTAACCAGTATTCATACAGAAAGTCGAGAGAGCTGGATAATGAGAGAGAGAGAGAGAGAGAGAGAGAGAGAGAGCAATGGACAGGGAGAGGTGAGAGAGAGAGAGAGAGAGAGAGAGAATACCAGCAGTAAAAGAAAGTGAAACGAAAAGCAACAGAAAAACATGACTGACTATACAAAGATAAGAGATGAAGAAGGCACTTCAGGCTAAAGTGAATGAAAGAAAGTGAAAAAAGAAGCAATCAAATTTTGGAATAATCTAAGCAAATACTTTAGGGAGGGAAATAGAATGAATTCAAAGAGAAATGGTGAAAACTGGAAACTCCTTTTTTTTAGATAATGAAGTCAAATGGCAATGGAAATTAGTATTTTGAAGTGTCGTTGGTATGGAGGTTACTAGATAAGTACATCTAAGTGATATAAATGAAATAAGCTAACCTGTCATTTAGCGTTTGAAAGTAGCCGCTGAGAATAGAAAAAGCTCAGTTAAAAGATTTTAAAAGTTTATTTATTTTTTTTTTAATGAAAAGCGACAGGATTTGATGCACCCCGGTGAGAAACTGTCTTAAAGTGGTGAAAGTGAGCGGTTGGCCATGATATGTAAAGTGAGCAAAATGACTGTTCTTTTTCACAAAGCGAAAGGTGAAAGGGGAGACAGCAAAAATTTTAGGGTTATAACTTTACTTAGTGTACAGCACCAAAGAATATCAACTGGGATAGAAAGACAAATAATAGGTCTGATTAAGGAAGAGCATTGTTGCTATAAACAAGGAGGGGAATGCATGGATCAAGTTTTTTTCATAAAGCAGCTGCCTGAAGAGTTGTGGAATGAAGGCTCAAAAATCTTTTGATACAAGAAATAGAGATGCAAAGGGCGTTGAGGATATGCGGTGAATAGATCCATTTATTTAAGAGTGGTTGCAAGTCTTTTTTCTTTATTTATGCGGCTGAAGGCTATGCAGTGGTACACAGACGAGAGTAATATTGGTTTAGGGCAGATGTAAGTTTTGCATGGAAGGATAAGCGACGAGGATTTAAATTTGTGGATGAGAAAAGGTGACATAAGTATAGTGTGGAGTGGCTCACATTTGCAGTAGAGTGGTTGCTGAAGAAATTGATGATCATTAATAACACTTGAAAATTCTTAGACAGAAAAGTTAAGAGTAAATGTTAGGAAGTTCAAGATTAGGATAAATGAGAACTAAAAGTTGTGGCTACAAAAGTTAGCAAGGATGGCTGTAGAACACAAATGGTTGATTATTACACATATTTGGAATTAAACAGGACATATCATGGTCAGATGAATATGCTCATTAGAAGCATAAAATATTTGATTCTCAAAACCAGAAGAATTGTCTGAAATGTTTCATCTATCTAGATTTCCAATAGAAATTCTAGTTCCAAACAATATGTCGAAATATCTGAAAATCTTACATATCACAGGCAAGGAAAGATGGCTGGCTGCAAACAAGTGCCTGTTTTACGTAAGTAATGACAGTCAGGTGGGAAGCACTAAGCTTCTTTAAAGGGTTCCTAGGTCTGATTTGCTTTAATGAAAAGTGAGTAAAATAGAAACCAAAGCCAAGGTTACATTAATTTACCTTTGTTATTTTCCTTACTAGCTGTGAATCCTGGGTTTTAATATCTAATGGTCTTTGTATACATTACAGACAGACAGTACCAGGCGAGGAAGATGTGAGGAGAAAGCAGCTCTCCAGGCGGAGATAAGAAATTTTCAGGAATCTCAAGAGGTGCTGCGAGGCGAGGTGGCCAATCTGAGAGAGGCCCTAGACTCTGTCAGCTCCCTCGTGGCTTACTCCTTGCCTGAGGACTGCAGCGCAGCTAAAGCGAGAGGGAGCTGGACCTCTACAACCATGGTAGGTGTTTTTTGTTTAGTCTGCAGGTAACTCGGACAAACGTGAAACGTTTCTCTGTCTACCGCAAGTTATAATTACATTAAAATTAGTTAAAATCCACAAAAATTTCTGAGAAACTGTTCATTACCTAGTTATCAAAATGGTGCTTTCATTATAGCCAATATTATCAATATCTTTATTCCACACCTGCTCAGGAGTCACGGATATGTTTTTGTTCAGATGTCAAAAGTGTTAACCCGCTATTAACCAGTACAGCGCCCTAAAGGCGATAACTCGCGAAACTTCAAGTTAAACCACCAAAGGGTTAACATCATTTAAATGTGAATTTATGATATTTTGAAAGTAGATCTTATATGGGATAAGATTTAAAGTTGCAAGGTTTTATCTCCCGAAAGAATTTTTCTTTTATCTTCAATACTTTTGGAGATATTAGCATTTGAAAAGCGTTAGGGTCGGGACGTACTGGCCCGCCAGAAATAAGCCCGTTTCCAGTAAGACTTCGCTTCGCTCGTAAAAAGAAAGAATGATTTGTTACATCACCATAACCATTGTAATTATTAATATTACACACCCACTCTAGAAGACGCTATGTTTCTCCTTTAGTGATAATGTGTTCAGCATCTGAAATAACAACTTTCATGAAAAGCCGACCAGTTCAACGCATGGAGACGAAATCTATCTAATGAAAACGACACTATTTTTGTTGACTCGCCGTCCTGCCAAATTATAATAATTCCCTGAGGAGGAAATTGAAGGAATTACCCAGCCTCATCTTCGGTGGACCAAATCTCCGATACTTGTTATCTTGAATCTATTCCTACAAAATTTACATTACGCTCCAGGGATGTTAAGTAAATTCTGGATGATCTTGATAGCTGGGATGGAGAAGATCCAGATAGTTTCTTCTCCTAGGTTTTTTTTAAAAAGTTTCTTATGTATTTTCTTCCAAGATTAGTAGATTCTATAGATTTTTATTTTGACGTAGTCCCTTTGCGGATGAACGCCTATTCCAAGTAGATATATCTGCAGACTGCAGTAACTGCAGCCAATTTCTTTTCTCCCTGTTCTCGCTAAAGCTACTGAAAAACTTCTTTCTAAGCCCCTAAATGTATGTGGAATCTAAAGGATAGTCAATATGCATATATAGGAGGCAGGTATACCTGTGATGCTCTTTCAGACTTGACATGGCATTCTCAAGAGAAACTTGGTGAGGGTTTTGAATGCATAGCAATTCAAAGGGATTTTAGTGCCACTTTCTAATTAGTAAATCATAAGGCACTTATTTATAAACTTCAGAATCTTGGAGTGGGTGGATATGTTTTAGGATTACTTCAAGATTTCCTTACAGGTAGCAGCAGTGAGTTGCTGTTGATGGGATCTTCAGTGAACTAAGACCTATCGTGTCCGGGGTTCCACAGGGTAGTGCTCTTGGTTTAATATTATTTATCTTCTGAATAATGATAATTACTGGTTCCTGGTTGGTGACTGATTGATTGTCAGTTATCCAGCGTCTCATCACCGACCCTGATAAATAAAACTGCGTTAGAACATTGCTTAAAAAATAGAACTACGCTTACTCATTTCAAGATCTGCAATAGTAATTAGCAAATTATTTACAGAGACTGAATAAGAACGTTATTAGCAACCCTCAAGAATGAGTCATCGGTGATGACAAGTCCCAGTGGTTCCCAAACGGGGAAATTTACCCCTGGGGGGAAATTTGAAGCTACCAGGGGGGAAATAATTACACTGGTGCACAAGAAGCAGCCTCACCCTTCTCACTAATTTAATTCTAAAGTAGAAAAGCAAACAAAACTCCTTTTATTTGTTACTAACCACTCTCTATGGCTATGCGGTTAGTTGTACTAACCGCTCTCTATCCACTTTACTCTGTAGCTATATGTTTATCAGTATATTTGTACACTTGAAAAGTAAATTAGTAAATAGTCAGTGTGTTTTAACTACTCTTTCCCTCATACACATGAAAAGGGAAATCTGGATGGTTGAACCACCGCCATCTTGAAATTGTCAATTCAAGATGACGGTGGTTGAACTGGGTGTAGGGGGAAATGACAGAAAAAGTTTGGGAACCATTGCGTGGCTCTTAAAGCTAAACTCCATTAGAGAATCCATGAGACAGAAAATAAATAGCCAACTAATTCTGTAACTCAGGTTCATTCTTTTTTTCAGATTAAACCACCTGGTTTACCGCCAAGGTTGGTGAGATGCGAACAGCGCGAGCAGGGGGGAGGGTGGACAGTCATCCTGGCCAGAAGGCCAACGAACAACCCCGTCAACTTCAACACCACTTGGCAGAATTACAAGGACGGCTTTGGAGACATCAGTGAAGAGTTTTGGATAGGTAATAACTGATTAAAAGATGTATACAGAAGACAGAAAAATCTCAACAAAAGTGTGGATAGATGTCTGTTTAAGATGTTGAAAATTTTAGCTGGTAATACAGCGTCAAATGTCATTATTTTTTTAGATGGTTGATAAAAAAAGGACAATTTTCACTTTAACATGATATGAGCATTATGATGTAAAATGAATATCTCTAATGGAAAGAAATTAAAATCGGAAATCTGATAACCATACGCTGGAAACAAGAGATACAAAGTGAACAATGTAAAAAGAAAAAAAAAAAAGATGGGGGAGGGGAGGTTATGTATGTATATCTTAACCAGACCGCTAAGCCGATTAATAGCTCTCCTAGGGCTGGCCCAAAGGATTAGATATTTTCACGTGGCTAGGAAGCAGTTGGTTACCTAGCAACGGGACCTACAGCTTATTGTGGGATCCGAACCAAATTATATCGTGAAATAAATTTCTAATCACCAGAAATAAATTCCTCTGATTCCTCGCAAAGAGGGGAATCGAACTCTCGACCGAATCGGTAGGCGAGAACGCAACCCACTCGTCCAATGAGGATCAGAGGGAGTGTGAGGGGTTGTGGTTGACTGCAGACGGGGGGTTACAAACTATCTCGAAAACGGCAGAAAATATAAGGGGGTAAGAGCCCCACCTCTGCCAAGTATGAGAACAATGCCTATACCTGAGTTAAGGGATAGTTAGGCTAGGATGTATAGTTTTTTTTTTTTTTTTTTTTTGTGCAATCTTTAGCAAAAACCATACAAAACCCCAAGGTCTGCACTCTACAATGCTCCCTGAGAGAACGCTTTGGTTTGCGTCTATTGACGAGTGATTTGTGGCTGAATGTGTATGACAGAAGTGCTTAGCTAGAGGATGAGAGAACAGATGAGACTGATGGTCACAGGTAGTCTGGTTTGTGAAGTGCTTGTTGGATAAGTGGTGGAGTTGAAGAAGAAACTGATTTACGGAAAATTGGTAGTGGCCAGAAAGAATATGAGCGAGATACGTACGTAGCAAAGGCTTTAAAATGTAGTGTACACCGTGAATACATTTAAAAGCTGAAAGCCACCATAACGCAAATCTTATATGTAGGCAGTGCATAATGATTATTACACAAAACACACTTGATATCTTTACTATCATATAAAAATAAACATCTTTACTATTTATATATATATATATATATATTATATATATATATATATATTTATATATGCATGTATGTATGTATGTGTGTACACACACACACACACACACACATATATATATATATATATATATATATATATATATATATATATATATATATATACTACATAAATGTAAGATCCAGATGGAATTTTAAATGCAAAATAAATCAATTGTTACTCGTATGTGAATACTTGTACAAACAATTAATCTCTGACAGGACTCGGTACTTTGCTCTGATAACTAGATCTCCTGTTAATGAAGCCACATAAAAATAAAGGCCACTGCAATTTCAACCAGTGGAACATGATATAGACGATGAAATATGACCCTTTCTCAGGGAAAAGAGAAAAGTTATTGGCGAATGCTATGGCCAAAACAAAAACTGAACACATCAAGAAGGTAGACTGCACTGAACCTTTACTGAAAGATGCCGCTTTACTATGTTTTACTTTGCCAAGAAAAGCAAACTAGAATCGAATTAGTTTTTTTTATTGCATTATCTCTAGTAGGTTCTTGAAACTCTCGCTGGAGAACTGTCGTGTTATTATTATCACGTAATTACCAATAACAAAATGTAAGGGACAAATCTATTTCAACACAGGGCGTGAATCTTCTGTTCTGCCGGACAGACTTAGACAATCTGTAAACATCGGAACACTTTAGGAAGTAACAGAATGAGCGTAGTGTTTCTCATTAGATAACAGAACAAGTTTCTCCATGATTTTCCCCTGGTTCGTACATCTAATTGTGCACTGCTTGCAGGGAACGAGGTCCTGCACAAGCTCACGAGAGAGATTCCCCATCAGCTTCGAGTAGTTATCACCGACTGGAGTGACACCAAGGAGAAGACTGCCACGTGGAATATGTTTGTGTTAGTATTACGCAAGAACAGAACTATAGCAGATTCACATCAACCGTGCATTTGACGTCTAGGCCAGTCCCTTACGACGCTCCCGATTGGCTGTTGATAAGCCAATCACAAGGCTGGAAACTCTCAGTCTCTCTCAAGAGTTCACATTGGCAGGAAGTATGTTCCACCTCTCCTGAGGGATACGTCTTTCAAAAGCATCCCTCAGGAGTGGTGATCCCTCAGGAGAGGTGGAATACACATCCTCCCTATATGAACCCTCTCGTGAGACAGAGTTTCCCGCCCTCTCACTGGCTTATGAACAGCCAATCAGGAGCGTCGTTAGGGACTGGCCTAGACATCAAATGCACGGTTGATGTGAATCTACTATACCTATCATGTGGATTTTGTTTGTTATTTGAACTCCAGGACTTCATATCCCTAATTCTATTTAAATGTAATACTTAATGTTTTTTCTTAAGTATTGCGTCAGAAGTAACTACATATCAAGATCTATGGGCTCATCTGTCGTAAATTTGTATGTATATTCATTTACCGAATGGTGATGAATTATTCTCCTGCATATTTTCACAATTTCACCGAAATTTTGTAACATTTAGTTTAGTTTTTATGATTTTTCACCAATAACGCCAAACTTCATTGTTAGAATATCTTAATAATTAGTATATACCCTGTTTTTATTGATATATCGTGACAATGTCATCTCGTAGGTAAAAAAATTGCTTTAATCAAAACAAAATAAGATTAATTTACTTGACGGTGTTCTCGAAACCTATGCTTAACTTGGGAGCGTTAAAAAAATCAGATATTATGAAGAGCTTTCATCTTAGAAAATCACGTCATTTTTGCACGGGCATTGCATGATAAGCTCCATTGTGATATTCAGACAATATTATAGGTAATTATAAAATGATATGATCTTTACTAAAGGTGATTTACATTGTTTGTTCTTAAGGTTCTAGCTACCCAGTTGCCTATATAGAATCACAATTATCTCTACTCCATGCGTAGATATAAATTCTTTATGATTAACAGCTCTCCTAGGGCTGGCCCGAAGGATTAGATATTTTTACGTGGCTAAGAACCAATTGGTCACTTAGCAACGGGACCTACAGCTTATTGTGGGATCCGAACCACATTATATCGAGAAATATATTTCTATCACCAGAAATAAATTCCTCTGATTCCACGTTGGCCGAGCCGAGAATCGAACTTCGGTCCACCAGATTGGTAGCCGAACGCGAAAACCACTCGTCCAACGAGGAACCTTATTCATAGCAAGGTCTAGAGAGTATACCTATACTCTTTAGACCTTGATTCACAGTATGTTTACAAAGAATTTATCGAGACGCAAACAGAAAGAAGGCTGATTCTAACTGAGATTATAATCTGATACCGTTCTGGGACTGGATGAACGATGGTGCTGTCTTTCAGGGTAGGCAGTGAAGATAACCGCTATAAACTAGGCATCGATGGGTACTCGCCCCACAACAGCACAGCCAGCGATGAACTGCAGATCCACAACGGGAGTTCATTCTCCACTCACGACTACGATAATGATATCGATACAGGTGGGAGACATGTTTTTACTCTTAAATTAATGTGCGTAACAGTATCGTTTTAAATAATAATAGTAAAAAGAGTTACTCGCTTGTCACTGAGTAACGAATGTACTGTAACATCCGAAACTTGCTTTCAAAAAAGTATTTCAAAACCAATGAAAAATAAAGTAACCTCCTAATTATTTGTTTGACGTAATTCAGGTGTTTGACGCTCTGTCAGAAGTTTAGTTGATCATGACTACTAATCAAATACTAGTGTTTTACGATGACTAGAAATAAAAATCACAAACTGGTTTCTGTATCTTTAAAAATTTCATTATTATTCGCGAGCAATATTTGTACTTTTGCTGTTACTGAGCTCATTTTAACTGTTGATAGTTGTCATTTAGTGTTACTATAGTCATTTTTGCTACTTGCTATTCTTAAATGAAAATGAACAGCTAGTACTCAAATCAACTGCTGCCGGATTGTTTGGTCTATTGTTGGGATTGTGGGAACCTGGCTCAGGCTGATGCTTTCCTCAGCACCTCTGCAGTTTGAGGAGAAATAAAATCATGAACTTTAGCACTTTTTAATCTTTAGTTATTGTTTTCAGTGTTATTGCCATCACAGCATTCTGCTAGTTAGTTTTCTGTAAAAGAAAACCATTGAGATGGCTTTGTCTCTTTGTCCACATTTTTCTTTCCGCCCTCAGATCTTAAAGACTACTGAGGCTAGAGGGTTGCAAATTGGTATATTGATCATCCACCCTCCAATCATCAAACATACCAAATTGCAGCCCTCCAACCACATTATTTTGTATCGTATTTAAGGCTAAAGTTGCCCATGATCGTGCGTCTGGCAATGCTATCGGACAGGCTACCACCGGGTCGTGGCTGAAAGTTTTAAGGTCCGCGGCTCGTACAGCATACACACTGTACAGAAAACTCGATTGCGTAGAAGAAACTTCGGCGCATTATTGACTTGTATTTGTCGCTGCTTCTTAACTAACTAGTATGTCGCTTTGACAGAGCACTGCGCCAGGCAGCATGGAGGTGGCTGGTGGTACTTCCAGTGTTACACGGCCAATCCGACCGGCAAGATCCTGATGCCCTTCCAGGCGGGTGACCATGGCATGATCTGGGGCGTCCATCCCAAGAAGTTGACGCTGAGGAGCCTCACCATGATGATTCGGCCAGTCAGTCCTGCTCCCTATCATCATTAATGTGGTGGTTAGGCGTCGGGAATGAGGACGGTCTCCATTCCACTTGGAACGCTAAGTGTAGGACTCATTACCTCTATGATAGTACCTCTCCAGCTGGTTACAAAATTAGGGCATGCAATGTTCGATTTTCAAATAAAGAGCAATTATTTATATAACGTAAGGAAAAGTAATATATATATATATATATATATATATATATATATATATATATATATCTTAACTGGTAACTGGGATGATGTTAGTCAAATAGTTGTGACTGTAAGTCTGTTTCCTGAGTATACTGACAGAGTGAAACCAAATAAAAAACATGTAATCAGCATGATTTTATTTTCTTATTATCTGAATATGTTTAGATATAAAATAAAGCCTTTGAGAAGCCTGAAGTTTTGTTCACCTCAGTTCTTAGAAACAAGAGTGCAACAGAAACTTTAAAGATCATGAAAGAACCTATATCGGCCACTAAAGACCAAGAATAGAAGAGATATTTGCTCTAGGGTGGGTTTGGGGGAGTACAGAGATCCACATTAGACGTCTTGATCTATTCAAAGCCTTTCGACACTTAGGAATACATGTTGTCACAGAGCTGGCTGAGTCTAAACAACCACCACACAGGAGCTTACTGAAATCAGGTGAAGTAAAATTAAACTCTTGGTCTTGAGGACAAGATATTCATATAACCAATGTTTTCTTCTAACGAAAGATGGTTGAAAAGAAATCTATGGAAATAATTATCTCGCGCAAAAATCCTCTCTTGCCTTACCTTACAACTACTTTATACAGTTACACAGATTCGTCATCATTAGACTAATGGTGCTAAACTCTCTTGCATGCACATTTGCACTTCTTGGATATCAAGGCCAAAACATCATGTCACCTCCTCCCTTGGATAATATTTCTTAATCTTGTTGCCTTTCGACTACCTCTATACCATCAAAAGTTCACCTTTACATTCCTCTTCCTCCATATTCACTGACGATTAGTTTGCTACCAACTTACACTAGACTGACCTTATTAGCAAGTAGCAATGACACAACACCTCCAAACAGCTGAGACTAGATATCATTAGCATCAGTAATGTTGATGTTGTTGTCGTCGCTTTCTTCTTATTTCTAAAAACAATTTCAATGTTGGAATAATTTTTAGTCTATCACTATAATTTCTATCACCTTGATATTTTGAAACCGAGGAAAGATTGAATGTCTATTTATTGGTTTGTGCGCGGGATACTTATCTCAGTATTTTGGTACAGAATACCTAGGTACTGCAAGACCATGCAATCTATGGCATGAAGCATATAAGGCTTCTACTAAAGACATGAGGACCCATTCACGGCGTTTGTACGAGTGAGCGAGCTGATGTTGATAATTCCTCTGATTTCGAACTTTGCACTTAGTAGCCCAATAAAGAAAACCATCGAGTCCCCTTTATCAAACGTAAACGATATGCACTACCATTCAAGGGAAAAAATACAATTATGGACACGCCCAGCTAGACTTGTTGAGGAAATCATAAGGGACGACTATTAAGCTCTATGTCAGTTTGCCTTCTTCGAAATCAGAGGAAAAATCAAACCAGAACTTTCGAATGCAAAAATAAGGAACCAAAACTGGAGTTTATTCGTTGTTATCTGACATTAGCTCCAAATTTCCAGCCTGTGGTAGGAGTGAGAACACTACCGCCGTAGACCCTACGTGTCGTAAAATGCGAATAAAAGGACAGCTGCTACCTTGCAGACGTACTTTTTTTAGTAAAAGGCTAGGCCTACCGCCAATAGCTATGGAAACTGCCGCCTTGCAATCTTACTTTTTAGTCAAAGGCGAGGCCCACCGCCAATAACTGTGGCTAATGACAGCAAGAGCCAAATATTAAACCATGCCTGATGTAAGGAAAGGCGCAGCAGGCAACCGACCCCTTGGTGTAGGGATAACGGCGGGATGGAAGAAGATTAGCTCAAAATTTCAAAAGTGAGAATAATTTCTATCAAGGTGACTCATCGCGACCGTTTACTCAGGTGTATGTATCACTTGGGAAAACTTAAAATGAAAAGTGGACTCGCACAAGGCTTGAAAACAAACACTTATCAAATAACTCGACTTCATATGAAACCAATTTTGAGAGTATGAATGAATGGTTAAATTCTCACGAAATAAAGAAATCATGCATGAATTACATTTGAAAAATATACAATCATTGTGTGCATATATTCATTACATACAAATTATATATATTATTATATATATATATATATATATATATATATATATATATATATATATATATATATATATATATATATATATATATATATAATTCCAGTCCCACTCTGGTAGGTAGGGTTTCCTTATCTGTTATCCAGCAAGACTCAAGGCTTCTAGAGACGAGCATATTTAGTCGAAAAGTAAAAAAAAAATCGTTTGGCCATTACACCGGTATAGGCTACATGTCTAGTGAAAGTAACTACTAGTAGATTGCATATCTACAGATATATCTATCTCATATATATATACACACACACACATATATATATATATATATATATATATATATATATATATATATATATATATATATATATATATAGGGATATCGGGATACAATCCACAATGAAGTAAAATCCTCTTGTAGTTTAAAATATATATATATCTTGTACAGGATTAAAGCTTTCGACCATCAACTGTGGTCTTGTTCACTAGTGAACAAGACCACAGTTGATGGTCGAAAGCTTTAATCCTGTACAAGATATATATATTTTAAACTACAAGAGGATTTTACTTCATTGTGGATTGTATCCCGATTTACTTAGAGGTACGACATAGTACCTGGCTTCTGCATATATGCATATATATATATATATTATATATATATATATATATATATATATATATATATATATATATATATTATATATGTATATATATATATATATAATATATATATATATATATATATATATGAGATAGATATATCTGTAGATATGCAATCTACTATAGTCGATTCATTTAAGGTAGATTCTTGCGCCTACGAGACGTTTGTTTGGCGGCCTCTGATTGGCTGGTAGCGGGAGGCAGACTGCTCGCTCAGTGGGTCATATTTTCGTTTGTAGCTTAGAAAACTAGCAATATGTTTACATTTCTTCATTTATCTCACGTTTTACAAAAGATAGGAAAGTTTTGGTCATACCTAAGGATTCGGTATTAAATGTACAATTAATGAATCTTTTCCTGAAATCAATAAGTTAAAATACAAAGGAATTACAACGAGTAGAAGTGAAGGGAGAAACATTTCATTCTTTATACCTGTTTTTATTCATCATCGGATTTTGCATAATTCATGAGATCAAGATAAAATAAAATCTTGTGTTATTAAACAATAAAATCACCCTGAATACGCTGGTGCTTTCAGATTTTAGATGCGTGTAATATATAAAGAGAAAATGAAGAATATGTCTTATTATGTTGCATTCGTGCTTGACTCGGTTTGACAATAGTGCCGAGACACATCGTTGGGTCTGGTCCTCTCAGCTAGAGCCGTTGGCGTGTTGGCAGTTGCCAATTGGCGATATGAGAAGTTTGCAGTTTCGAGACTATGTATTCACCGAATTATTATGTCCTTATATTTTCTATAAATAAATGCATAGAATTCCCATTATAACTTTCGAACATTTTTACTCAAATATCATATATGTCCGTATTTCTGGACATATCTGATAAAAAAAGTAAATAATCAGATGGATGCATCTGGTATCGTTGGAGGTGTAGGCTGGCCGCGGGCGGGAAATTCAGTCCAGGAATGAATTTGAAATCTACGGACCTACTTCGCACTCTTCAGCTCATCCTTAGTTTTAATGAGGTTGGTTTCAACATATTGTTTCTAATTTTCTTACATGAATATATTTTCAAACTTAAGAGATATCAGAGACTTAATTGAGTGATATGAAATAATAATCTCAGTGGAGCAATAAACAGCAACGAACTAAGCAAGATTTTTTTTTCTTTTCAAGCAGATGTCTCAAGATGACAGCATCATTCGTCGCACCGTTTCCAGATTTGCAAGTCAAGCTCGCAACATTATAATGAATGTTCATCGTTACTTCAGCTCACAGTGGGGAGCAGACTCAAGAAATGAAGTATTTGAGAAGACCGCCAAAGCTACAGGAGTGCCAACCAACACAGTGAAAAAAATCAAGCGACAGTCATCTGAATGTGGTAACGTCCCCTTCGCTTCACCTGTATATCCCAGGAAGAGGATCCAGATGAAGGACAAGGTGGATAGTTTTGAAAATGAGTGTATTCGGAAGGAGATTTTGTCTTTTTACGAGAGAGGAGAGCTCCCAACGTTAGATGCCCTACTGGAAAAAGTGAAGGAAGATCCGGTGAAGTTTAATGGTGGAAGAACAACGTTATGGAAAATTGTGAGAGGGCTTGGATTCCGGTACAAAAAAGTGACGAGTGGAAGAGCAATTTTAATGGAACGTGATGATATAGTGGCAGCGAGAACTGAATACCTACGGTTAATTGAAAAGAATAGGAATTGTAGTCCAACTGAACGTAAACCTGAAGTATTCCTTGATGAAACTTGGATAAACCAAAATGAATGTGTACGTCAGTGTTGGACAACGGGTGAAGGCGAAATAGGACCCAAACTTAGACTGGAAAGGGGTCAAGATTTATTGTGGTGCACTCGGGGAGTGAGAAGGGGTTTGTCAAAGATGCGCTATTGTTGTTTAGGTCAAAAAATGGTGCCAAAGGGGACTACCATGATTCCATGGACCATGAAAGGTTTTTAAAGTGGTTTAAGGAACAACTATTGCCTAATATAGAAGATAGATCTCTAATCATAATGGACAATGCTCCCTACCATAGCAAAATAGAAAATAAAGTGCCAACAACCAGCAACAGAAAAAATGAAGTCGTACAGTGGCTTTCTTCTAATAACGTCACCCACGACCCATCAGCAACAAAGCCAAAATTGTTGCAGATTGCCAAGTGTCACAAAGAAAAACAGAGGTATGTGATAGATGAGATAGCCTGTGCAAATGGTCATGATGTGCTCAGACACTGCCACCATATTATTGTCAGTTTAACCCCATAGAACTTATATGGGCTCAAATAAAGGGGGATATCAGAAAAAATAACTCTAATGCAAATCAATCTTTGAAAACTGTTGAGCAGCTTACGAGACTGGCGATAGACAAAGTTACAACAGAAGACTGGAAGAAATGTTTTCACCACGTTAAGAAATTAGAAGATGATTATAGGAGGAAAGATGTTGCTAGAGAGCATATGTTTGAAAGTTTTTTTATTGACATTGGGGATGACGAAACTGACAGTGATGATATTGATATTAGGGAGGATGACACTGACAGTGATGATATATATCAATGATTTTCCATTATTTTTTTTTTAAGTTGAAGACCTAACAGTGTTTCTATAGTTTTCCAATTTTTAGATAGGCAATTTCATAACTACAGTATATCCATATGAGTTTCCTTTTTTTTTAATATTTAATGGCATAACAATGTACATATCTGTTTATAAATTCTTTTTACTTGGTTTTAATAGAAAAGGGGATATCAATGTATCTTTATAATTTCCCATTCTTTTTGTTCCAATAGGTAATGACATGATTATGTATATATGCATGATTTTCCTTTATTTATTTTTTAAATAATTGATGACGTAAGAAAAATTTGTAAAATTTTAATTTCTTTTTGTTCATATCGATAGCCTAATGACATACCAATGTAAGCCTACTGTGTATGAGTTTCTTTTGTGTTTATGACATAATATATCTGCATGAATTTCCATTCTTTTTGTATAAAAAGATGATGATATAACAGTCTTCTGATTAGTCTCATTATCCTACATGTACTATATACGTATATATACAATTATGCAGGGCTGTGGGAACGGTTACGGGAGCTATTCTAACTCAGGTATGAATTAAGTGATTCAAGAATAATCAACTACCTCAGGAGAAAACTAAGCAAATTTTTCCTAAACATTGTTGTAGACATGTTGTCAAGTGTAACATGTATATAAAGGAGATAAACATTCTGGCGTAAGAGTAACTCAAGCAATTCTGAAAAAGACAGTATATTATATTCGTTACATCGTCAACAAATTTTATGGTAAGAAATAAACATTTGTACTTTTGTTTATTGAGTGAACATATATGAAAACCATAAGCTTTTGATGTTATTGGCCAGAGAAACAAGTTCTGTTATTTATCAGTGAGCCTCATAAAGCATGTACATTTCTCACTTAGACTAAATTGAAGCCAACACCCAGATGCATCCATCTGATTATTTACTTTTCTTTTATCAGATATGTCCAGAAATACGGACATATATAATATTTTAGTAAAAATGTTCGAAAGTCATAATGGGAATTCTATGCATTTATTTATAGAAAATGTAATTACATAATAATTCGGTAAATACATAGTCTCGAAACTGCAAACTTCTCATATCGCCAATTGGCAACTGCCAACAGCTCTAGCTGAGAGGACTAGCCCCACGATATCTTGCGTCTCTCGGCACTATTTACAAACCGAGTCAAGCACGGATGCAACATAATAAGACATATTCTTCATTTTCTCTTTACATATTACACGTATTTAAAATCTGAAAGCACCAGCGTATTCAGGGTGATTTCATTGTTTTAAAACACAAGATTTCATTTTATCTTGATCTCGTGAATTATGCAAAATCCGATGATGAATAAAAACAGGTATAAAGAATGAAATGTTTCTCCCTTCACTTCTACTCGTTGTAATTCCTTTGTATTTTAACTTATTGATTTCAGGAAAAGATACATTAATTGTACATTTAATACTGAATCCTTTGGTATGACCAAAACTTTCCTATCTTTTGTAAAACGTGAGATAAATGAAGAAATGTAAACATATTGCTAGTTTTCTAAGCTACAAACGAAAATATGACCCGCTGAGCGAGCAGTCTGCCTCCCGCTACCAGCCAATCAGAGGCCGCCAAACAAACGTCTCGTAGGCGCAAGAATCTACCTTAAATGAATCGACTATAGTAGTCACTTTCACTAGACATGTAGCCTATACCGGTGTAATGGCCAAAACGATTTTTTTTTTTACTTTTCGACTAAATATGCTCGTCTCTAGAAGCCTTGAGTCTTGCTGGATAACAGATAAAGAAACCCTACCTACCAGAGTGGGACTGGAATCAACGGATGGAGGGTTAGGTGAGGCTCAATTCACCAAACATGCGTAAATAGAGAAGATAAGCGATGTTTGTCCCAATTATATATATATATATATATATATATATATATATATATATATATATATATATATATATACACTCATTGTAGTATGAATGTTACGTCAGTGAAGAAGCACAACTAATGACACGGCTGCGAATTGGCGGTTCTTCCCATCCCTCTCTCTCTCTCTTCCCTCTCTCTCCGCTTTCCCGTTCTCATCCCGTGAATCGTCTTTTGCCAGTCAGTTCTCGTCCAGCCATCTCTCAGAGCGCCGAGACTCCTGTGAAGTAATTCGTTTGAGCTAAATTCAAAAGTCTGGATAGTTTCCTTCTTCTTTTTTCATAGTTTTATCGTAGCTTCGGTTTTAATAATTTTGCCCTAAACGGGGCTTTTAGTTTTCTGTATCCGGTAGTTATGCAGTCTTGAAGCTGGAGACAAAAATTTTTCCCAGCAACTATGATTTCGGGAATGAGCTGCTATAAAAATCTCTTCTCCTGTGCCTTGCTTTTGCTGCTTCCTGGCGGTTTATCGTGCAGCACTCTCGGTGACGTACATACTTCGGCAGCAACGGTGGCACAACTAGTGGAGAATGAGGCCGCAGTGATCCTCACTCTCAAGAACTACATCAAGAAAGAAGAAGAACGACTCCAGACGATCAAGCAGTAAGTCATTTTCATTTAACAGTATTGTGCGGGTTTGCTGTTTCTTCTTTGCATTCCTTCTCCGACTGCTAATGCTGCAAAGACCTCACTTCGTTATAGTGTAGGCTTCCGCTGAATGGTATTTTAAGAGTATATGTATATATACATATATATACATATATGTGTGAGTCTGCTTGTATTGCCTCAAACGTTTTCTCGTTCATAGATATATGAGTACATTAAATAATGTATGACAATCATTTATATTTTGTTTTTTATAAACAGCCGTTTATGCACACACACAGAAACCAAAAGCAATCATTTCCTTGAAGTGGCCACATTTTTTAATTTTCTGCAGAATCCTTAGGATAAGTACATTTGTATTCACGGCTATGAGCTGCTAATTACACCAGTTCATTATTTACCGAGCAAATCCGCTGACATTCGTAACCTAGAGTCAGGTAATGACATCATATTTTCTATTATTCTGTTCTATTCTACGATGGCACTGGTTCAGGAGGCCTATCAGTTGAACCCAGGCCGTAAGGAAAGATTTCCAGCACTTCGGGGAAGATCGTAGCCGGTCTCTAGTCTTTGAATAATAAATTCAAAAAAGTATTTTTTTTTCATAGTATATAAGTATGAATGCAAATGTATGTATGTAAACATTTGCTCTCTCTCTCTTCTCTCTCTCGTCTCTCTCTCTCTCTCTCTCTCTATATATATATATATATATATATATATATATATATATATATATATATATATATATATATATATATAGTATATATATACTATATATATATATATATATATATATATATATATATATATATATACACATAGATAAATATATAGACTTGTGTAAATATAACTAACTAACTAACTATATATATATATATATATATATATATATATATATATATATAGAGTTGTGTAAATAAACTAACTAGCATATATATATATATATATTATATAATATAATTATATTATATATTATATTATATATTACATATATAACATACATATATTGTACTAATGTAGTATTAGTCACGTTTACCCTAATAGTGATGGCTTCAGAAAGAAAAACAAAAGAGTGTGCACTGCCGCTTCAATTTTTCAACTGCTGAGTCGTGCCTGAACCCCGTAGACAGATTCCTACAACATAAGCCAATCCGTAAACCTTATCAGCAGTAAGTTGAACCTCTCTTCACATACTGCCTTAATCTATAAATTATATATTATATATATATATTATATTCGTATATATATATATGTGTGTGTGTGTGTGAAATATAAACGTACTATGTCGTACTTATAAACGTTAGGTAAAGTCCACAATGAAATTCCTGTTAGAAAACATATATTAAAAATATATATGTATGGACTTATAGCCTTCGTCCAATTGCTGTGGACATGATCACCAAAATCAGCAGTTGGACGAAAGCTATAAGCTCTGTATATATATATATATATATATATATATATATATATATATATATATATATATATATATATACGTAAATATATATATATGTATATATATATATATATATATTTAATATACTATGATTTGTAAAAAGAATTTCATTGTGGACTTTGCTACACTCACACACACACACACACACACACACACACACACACACACACACACACACACATATATATATATATATATATATATATATATATATATATATATATATATATATATATATATGGCACAAGGTACACTTTTGTGTCTGTATGGAAATCTGCTCAGGACAGGCACAGTCTCACAAGGGTTTCATGTCGGATAAGAACATTGAGACCCGTGAGAAACAAATAATAAATAAATAAATAAATGAGCGAAATGATTTAGGAACCAAAAAAGGCAAAACAAACATTTTGGACGAAACTAATTTCTTGATATATATAAATCAGAAGATCACGAACAAACCTACTTTTAAATTGCTTCTAATTTCACCTGAATTAACCTTGAGTGACCAGTCAGTGTTATACCTTTCTCAAAAGATGGTTGGGTGCTGGAGAGATATCGTTTTGATGTGTATTTACAACCAGTCTGACCTTGTTTCGTATCAAGGAATCAATACTATTGAGATAACAGTTGTGTTGTCACTAACCAAAGTGGTTTTTTTTTCTTTTTTGATAAGTGGAGTCTCTTTTTCTGTATTTACGTTTACCTTATCTTACTTCTTCCTAATGAACACTATTCTTTGGAAGCTAGAATTTCCAGTCAATGGCTCCTGTGGGCTTGTTCCATATGAATAGGTTTCATCTTCTGATTAATAATAATAATAATAATAATAATAATAATAATAATAATAATAATAATAATATTATTATTATTATTTAGAATAGTTGATATATGAGCCTCTCAGCATGAAGGTTGATAATTCAATTACATTCTCCCATCATCATGAAAATTTTGGCAAACGTCTCGAGAAGAATAAAAGACCAAATTCTATAGCACCATGACCTTGAATTCGGTCTCTCCCTTGACTGAAGAAGATCAAATAAATGGGTTGCATGAGTTGCCCCGGACTAATCTTAAGAGCGTCCTCATTTTTCATTTGATCATTTTCTTTTCTATCTGTTTCACTACTATTTCGGAATCTTCATGATAAGTGTTTGAGGTATAATTTTGACACGGTTATTATGTAACTCCTACTGAATATTTTCTTATTATCGATTGCCTTTCTTTTATGTATGTCCGATGTTTAAACTTTGTGTCACAGCCTTCTGCTTTTAGGTTGATTTTCTGTTTTGCATCTTTTTTTTTCCTCTTGTATATTATTCATAAGAGTTTTCATCAGCGTCAACTACTCGTCATTGATAAAATACTAGTATACGATAAGTTTTTGGAGACAGAAGAATGACAAATTACTTCCAACACTAACGGGAAGAGAGAGAGAGAGAGAGAGAGAGAGAGAGAGAGAGAGAGAGGTGGGTTGGGAGGGGGGGAAACAATAGCTATTAAAATCTCATTAAATAGTGATAAAGGGGATTGTCACCTGATACGCGCTTGGACTGAAAACGGCTAGGGACATCTCTGGTGGGAAATTTGCCACAATCTTCAACCTATTCCTTTAGTTTTCGCCTATGAATATCTGTAGGACGCAATGTCAACATTCCCATTCTGTGAGTGGAACTGGATTTAAATTTAGCGTGAAGGGGAATCGGTGGCACAGTTGCTTGCTTGAGCGTGAACAAGCTGTAGATCCGTATAACGGTGTGACGTGATTGCTCGTGTTTTGAAGTGTGTCGCCAATTTGATCCTTCCGTTAGTTTTCACGGGTGGCGAATTAAAAAAATTTTTTCCATCATACATACCTTTACTCAATATTTGAATCTATGGCAGTAGCATTTTGACCAAATAAAGGGGTTACCAGTGGGTCAGGAGAATCTTTAGGACAATAGTGCCCTTTCAGATGAGCAAAAACAAAAGAAAAAGTGAATATTTTACCTCGGCTGAACTTTGTACCCAGCAGATAGCAATAAAACGTCAGCCAAGCGAGAACATCGCAAATCTGGATTTGTCTTACAAACGCACAAATGCGTTGCTTCAAGAGTAAATCTTTTGAAGGTGACTGAAATTTCCTATTGTTACTAAGAGAAATCTCACTGAGTCTAGTCCACTGCCACTGCTAATTCTCTTGCAACAGCTTTTGTTGGGCCGTTCCGTAATATGCGGTTACAGCCTCCAACGCGTGGAATATAATTGCGCGCCTTGTTGACAGACCAAGGCGTTTAATTGTGCGAGGGAGGTACATTCACAGTTACAGCAGTTGAGCTGATATTTCGTACGTATACTATATATATATATATATATATATATATATATATTATATATATATATATATATATATATATAGTTCCTCGTTGGACGAGTGGTTTTCGTGCTCGGCTACCAATACGGTGGTGCTAAGTTCGATTCCCGGCCCAGCCAACGCGGACTCAGAAGAATCTATTTCTGGTGATTAGAAATTCATTTCTCGATATAATGTGGTTCGGATCCCACAATAAGCAGTAGGTCCCGTGGCTAGGTGAACAAGTGGTTCCTAGCCACTTAAGAATATCTAATCCTTCGGGTTAGCCCTAGGAGAGCTGTTCATCAGCTCAGTGGTCTGGTAAAAGTAAGACATACTTAACTTACGATATATAATGAATTTTCAAGCCTCTTTAGAGTTCATGATTCATAGTATTTCTATGACTGATCGGAAGTTAGTCATCTCCATCCACCTCTATACGTTAGAGAGTAACTTGAACTGTCAGCATTTTACTCCTTTATTGTAGGTTAAAAGGACACAATAGGTAATTTATGAAGCTTACCCAATTAATATACAACAGACGTGACATAATACGGCATTGTTTATTTTTCACCACAGTACAATGTATGACGAATATTAAACATACCACCATAAATACTAGCGCTTATATATATATATATATATATATATATATATATATAATATATATATATATGTGTGTGTGTGTGTGGTGTGTGTGTGTGTGTGTGTGTTTGTGGTGTGTGTGTGTGTGTGTAGTAGTGTGTGTGTGTGTGTGTCGTGTGTGTGTGTGTGTGCAGTTCATTTATTCCATTCTCAGCATGGAGACATTCCCGAAAGCTTTCCCCTGCACTGAAGATCCCTCCCTTCTAGTTGAGCAGCATTCCACAACCACAATTAACTGCTGCTACATCGTAACCTGCTAACTTGCTCTCAGCACACGAAAAGTTCGCTTGCATTCTGCACTCCTGAAAGCGACCAACAATCCTAGCGGACGGCGAAAGCCGCAAAACCTGAACAGCAGCCTTATAGCCATGAAAAGACGACCTACTCTTCCAAAGAGTAGTGACCGTCGTCACTGGAGTTCCTTCTACCATAATGAGTTCATTGGTAGGTTAGTGAGTCCAATTAGTCTGCCTATATTTTGAATGGAATTTCTTGACTAGGGTTTCAGAAGAATAATCGAATACGAAAGAACGAAATAATTTTCCGTTTGTATACATTTGCATCTGAAAGATATCTGAAACCCCACATCCCAAAGTATAGAAATAGAAATAATTACATTCTGAAACTCAAAATTACAGTCCCTAACTCTTTCCTCTCGTATAGTCACTGAATATCATTAAAATGTTATATTATGTAGTCGATATGTGGATAAAGAGAAAGAATGCAGAGTCAGCATTATGCAGTCCCCATATTCATCCCAGGCTATTCAGCAAATCGCACGACTGACTATCCGTCAATTGCGGAAGCATGCAAATGAGTAATGACAGCTCCTGAGGCCATAAGATGAACGAAGATACTCCGCTGTTAACGGGCCGCCGACATGGCGGCAATCATGGAAATGCAAAAGCAGATGGAGCATCAGGAATGCCGAAAAGACGACCTGGCAACCTGACAGTGGATGGCCAGTCGAAAAGAAGTCGCTTTGAGCGTTTGTCTAGGGTCGTCGGGCCCTTGAATTCTTAATGCAAACAAACACATCTGCTTAATTCCCGAATCTGATATATTGCCGGTATATACAACTGTACTTGCACACGTATTTACTGGATTCTCTGGCGCAGAAAATATTTGTATTATATATTACCAGTGTTGTGGTTAATATCTTGTATTGTCGAGTCCTTTGGAGATGCTGTTTAATACTGTCGAGACAGAAGTAAGTTTTTACTTCCGCATTATTGTTTGCAATTACCCACCAGTGGTTGTGTTGTCGATTAGAGACATTTTTCCTGTTGGTGAGTCATTGAAGGAAGCAACAAAACAGAATCATGTCATCTTCATCTTAACACCGAAAAGCAGCAGTACACGTCCCATTAAAAGAAGATTCTTTAACATTTGATTTAATGTGTTTGACATCTAAAATAAATGAAACGGTTTTATTCTCTCTGCTCTAGCTCCCAGTGCCATGCAGTGCCTTCTTTACACTGCAAATTTGAAAAATGAGCTATGCGTAATATTATTCCAAGAATCCTTTCCCTACAGCCGGCGCTGAGGTATCTTCATCTCAAAGGAAAGAATCCGTAAGAGGCTGTGTCGCGCTTAGAGGCGCAAGACTGGGATCGCATGGAGAACAATGTTGGGAACCAATACTTAAGACGTCTGTCGACTCCCTCCATCTTAGAATGGCGAACCGCCTATTGTCAATCATAGTCTTCATAGACCGTGAAGAGGAAATCGCGTTCGGTCATGCGACGGTTACCGAAGAGACGAACGGAGTCGATAGCGTGTCCTGTAGACGGTGGGAAAACATGCCAAGGATCAGTTCCCCCACTGCAAGCATCATTACCATGTTGCGTTATCTGAGTCACGTCACAGAGCATTTGTTCGGCTTGCTTTCATGCGCGGGGAACGTCTCAGGCACAACGTCTGAATTAGACCGTTTGAACGCAACAGTACGGCTGCGTTTACGTATTTTGTCATTGCCCTTTCTGTGGTTCTAATTGTGTGTATGTTTTTTTTTTCCAGCCACATATTTTTTTTATTAATATATAAAGTACGTAGGGTTCCTCCATATTCATTTTGCACACAGAAAAACAAGAAACGTGTGAAGGAGAGACAGGCAGACAGAAAGAGGGAAAACAGCCAGTTCATACAGACAGGAAACCTCGAAAAAACCGCAACTGAGCAGAGTAATTGGAGCATTAATATGTCGACACACACACATTTAAAGATTATGCGTGTATACCATGTACCTTTTACATGCGAGAAACTCATAGAGAGTTAGATGTTAGAAGAGTGTGATTTTTGCCCATTCATAAGATTTCAATAGCATTTTCAAGTCAAAAAAAAAAAAAAAAAACTATTCATGATCCCAATTTGAGAGAAACATGTTCAGACCAAGTTTTCATATTAAAACAGGCCTATAGATAGAGAAATGAATCTGAAGACGGAGAAAGAAGCTTTCCTGCGAAGCTATTCCATACAATAAGCTCTTCCTGTTTTCAATGCGACTTTCTGGTTTCCTTTTCTCTTATCTGGTAGATATCTCACCCAAGGCGTCGGTATTGTTGAGATCTTAGGCGTGTACTGAGGAAGTAGGATTACGATATTATCTTTTTCTCCAGATATCTACAGAAACTAGGGTCTTGTGGCTATAACGTGTATCTAGATTTACGATATGGATTTCCAGTTGATTGGTTATAGTATATGACTCAATGTGTGGGAGCCAGTCTGAGAAATATAGTTCGTCTTATTATTAACCCAGGAGGATGTATTCATAAAGGTTAAACGCGTCCTTTAGAAGCAATTGTAAGCACTGTGGAAATGCTGTACACATGACAGATATACACCTCAGGCATTTAAGTTTGAGTTGAATTGAATATAGAATTCAGGCCAAAGGCCAAGCACTGGGACCTATAAGGTCATTCTACGCTGCAACGGAAATGGACAGTAAAAGGTCTGAAAGGTGTAACAGAAGGAAAACCTCGCAGTTGCACTATGAATCAAGTGTTAGGAGAGGGTTGAGAGTAAGATAAAGAAAGAGAATATGAAAGGAGGTACAGTAAAAGGAACGAAAGGGGTTGCAGTTAAGGGCCGAAGGCACGCTGCTAAGAACCTTAAGTAATGCCAACAGTACATCGCATGAGGTCCACTGACGGCACTACCCAACTACGGGGCTCAGCCATTTAACTTTCCAGTACCCGCACCGCTTTTGTTGTCAAAACGTTACTGAGTTTGAGACGTGAAAAACTACTGTCTCATTCACATTTTGAACGCTAATGTCAACCTGAGTGAAAAGTTTACGATGGGTTTAGAAAAGCAAAATGCAATGCTATCGCCACGCTTCTTGGCTCTGTTTATTGCACGGACATCTAGGGATTTTGTTCAAAAAAGATACTAGTCAGTCTGTTCGAGCCACTATAGCGTCTTGAGTAAAGAAATATGGAAACGGAGTGATCACCCCATTTTCATGTTTTCTGCTGATTTATGGTTGAAGACCTCCAAGTCTGAGAACCCCTGTAGTTTTCACTTCCGTGTTCCATCTGGCCTGATCACCTTGGCACAGACTTCAGTGAATCAAGAAGATTATTTTAGGTCTTCTTTTACATGGGAGGCATAATTGCGTTTCGACTGGCAATTATGTGTTACGTCTGTAAAAAGCGAATGTACTATCTTTGATCTTAGTATTCTGTCATGTGTTTATATTTACTGGTCAAGAGGCCACTGGTGTTCAACAATTAAAAAAACACGCAGGACTCTAATGTGCCGAACTGATGGTCGACTCTTAAGAAATGTAGCGCAAATGTTACAATTCTATAATGAATATGCAAAAGGTCAAGAAATATCCCAAATTTCCCATTTTGCCGACCCCTGAGACTGCTTTTCTAATTTCAACATATATTTCCTTTAAAATCGTAAGATAAGTACATTATGATGTGCAGCAAAAAGTTAGAATTATTAACGTTTTATATTTCTTACTGTATTATCTTCCATCATTTTATGAATTTTCTGTTCTTGAGGTGATATCAAAGATAAGACTTATAAAAACAACATACAAACACTTCGATCCATTCATCAATTTAATCATTATTATTAATTTATAAATATATATATATATATATATATATATATATATATATATATATATTGGAAAGGATCAATGACAATTACTGCCAAATTATTCTTATCATTATTATTATAATAACAAATAAGGAAAACACACGTTTTCTGCCGCTTGAGCAACACTAATAAGTTGCAATCCGACCTCCAGCTTACTCAAGGCGTCTACGGGTAAATAGAGCCGTGTTTTACCAACAAAAATTGAAATAAATATCCTATACTTTATTAAAAATAATTAATCTGTACTGTTTAACATGCACATTATTTAGTTTTTACACTTTCATTCTAACAAATAAATCGTAAATATCCTATCCTAAAATTCCTGTATCTTCAACTCAACGTAAAACACCTTTTTACACCGTTTTAGGTTTCCCTAGCCCACCGCTCGCCCGCACCCCAACCCCCCCCCCCCCCTTCCCCCAAGAGAACAACAACAACAAAATAGGTTGTACGCTTACTCCCCAAGTAAGCGAAAATAAAATGAGAGCAACGTTCAGTGGCTCTATGCGGATCAAGACTTACTCTTTAAAACATAAGAATTAGGAGTCATAAAAAGTAATAAGGTTTGTGGAAATCCTTGTAATGCCGTCCCCAAAGAACTGGTACGAAAAAAGTATATCGTATTCTGGTAATGCGAAAGAGAACGGTTCTGTCTTCTCGATAATTAGATACTGGGAATAAAGGCACGCCATTCAGTTAATAACTGGTTTTTACAGTCAAATTTTCTTTTTCATCACTTCCACTTGGCATTTACAGCAGTCGCAAAGAACTTGTTTGCCTGCAGGATGCTAAGTTAGACAGATCAAAGCTGTCCAGTGTTAATATAAAGACCGTCTACTCTTTGGAAAAAGACAAATCCTTTGAGAAGAGAAAAATCACACAAGAGGTAAACCATACGAACGAGATTAAAAGGAAGTTAAATTGTAACGTAACAGATTGGCATGTAAACACCCAAAAGTATTACAAAAGTAAAAATAAAAAATAAAAATCATCGAACGACAGCCAAAAATGACAAAAAAACAAACTGTCTGGCAACTTTCTACTAAGCATATGAAGCCAATTCAAAGCTATTGCTGTTGATTTATTTTGCGAATTCCCCGCGTTATTTTATTAAGATGGATTTTCCTTTTTATTATGGTAATATTGCCGTAATATGTTGCTCAATTACAGGATGTTACTGTTATCCTTCCAAGGCTACCAGGATTTGTAACTATTACTATTGTCGTCTGACACTAATAAACATAGGTGTATGGAAGTATACCATTAGTCTGTATTTTTTTTGTATTGCAGTTAAATTCCTTATAGTACTGTTATTTATATTTAGTAGAATCAAGCCATGCTAATTTCATTGTAAAGAACTATTGTAAATATTGTATGTATATTATAAAATAATAAAAATATTTTTTTAAAATTAGCCTTTGTAACATTACAATTGTGATTTGCGTTAAACATAATTTGTATAAGGTATGAATGAAACATTTCGTGAATGGAATTATAGTGAATCTAAATTTATTCTTAACATATACTGTAATGTATTTAACCTTGCGCATCAGGGATATTACGTCAAGCTTCCAGATCAAACCACAGATGATCAATAACAGCGACCTTGACCACCCGGACCGATCGTTGTTTCTATCAGGCAACGATTCGAATCCTGCCGGGGACGGAGCACTTTTCAGTTATCATTCCCCTTGGGTGTGTAAGTTATAGACCTTGATAAGCTACTCCCAAGTTGTAGTGAATTTGATATTAAACGATATTTGTGGCTTGATATTTGTGATCATAAAAACATTCACGTTCGTATAAGAATCTTGAGTGCAGTAGGTAGGTGCCTGAGATGGCTATTTTTTTTTATGATATTTACACAGCGGGTTTATCTACGATGCGGCTTTTATTTAAAGTATAAATGTGGCAGTTATCATCGCCTTTTCTTTTGTGCTGTGATACACCTGTCTGGTTAAAAGACTTTACATTCATAGAAATATATGCATATATTTTAACACATACGTAGGTATGTATGTATGTATGTATGTATGTGTACCTACTGATATTCTCTGCAACACGTCAGTGAGGTTGAATAAACTACCGTGGTATGTGTTGTTGTCCGGTACTATAAAATTAAGCATTTGGAAAGATGACAAAAACTCGGGAGGCAGCTTGCGGAGACTGTCCCGCAAAAGGTAGGTTGTTGCCCCTAAGCCTTTAAGCTGTGCATTATTTTACCTTCGAAGGCTTCTGCTTTCTACTTTGAACAAGACGAAGCGATGACCAAGCTCAGACTCGTGAGATTCCTCGTTAGTATTTTCTAACCTAGAAAAACAAATACAAAAATTTCCTGCTAGAATGTACATTATCTTAACATCCGTATTTCCATTATCTTTACCACTGCCCTCTGACAAGTCAGTGTGTATATGTAAGTGCACGTGTGTAGGTTTGTTCGTGTGTATCCTCCAGATTCCTCAGCCGTATCAAACATTTAGAATTACTGTTTTCATGGACTCGTCGACTATTTTTTTCCCCTTTCCCTAGTTCAATCACTTAGTAAATAATCCAATCGATCGATTATTATTGGCTTTCTTTCACTCTCAGTCTACTGTGAAAGAATACGCCGTCTTTTGCCCGGGATTGGATCCTGGGTTATGCTAATAAAGCAAATTTGTTACTTGGTGGTAGCGCCACGAATTCCGAGTCTCGATATGACGCATGAAACTCTCAAGGTTTGCGGGAGACTAAATGATGGGAAGAGAAGGCATAAGGTTCTTCCATCATTTGCAAAGGTAAATGTAACGAACAATTTCTTTTGCAAAAGAGGAGATTGCAAAATTATATTTTCTCCGCGACACAGAGTCCGGTGATTTTTTAAAAGACAGTTGTGTCTGAGTGTGCGTAACAAACCTGTACTCGGCCTGTGTCAAGCGTCCTTACTATATTTTCTATACACCTATTAGGATAATGCAACTTTCATGGCCAGTATTATCCTAATACAAGCTTTGCATATCAAGGGAAGCTGACATCTGCTTCAAGCGGTCAAAAATTGTTAAAATACCATGAGTAAGCTCCCTTTGAAAGAATAGGTGGTGACTGTGTTTCTTATCAAAATGTTTGGTTTTCTCTCTCTCTCTCTCTCTCTCTCTTGAGATTCGGGTCATGAATCCAAACATTTTCAATACAGACTATATATATATATTATATATATATATATATATATCATATATATATATATATAATGATGTCAATGTAGTATGTATGTAGTAGTAGTATGTATACATGCTTGTATGTCGCTTAATAGTGTGACAATAGCTAAGTCTACAGAGAAATAAACAAAAGTACCAATCGCTTTCGCTGTTATCACCACACACACATATATTATATATTATATACATATATAATGTGTGTATGTATGTAAGTATGTATGTATATGGTATATATATATATATATATATATATATATATATATATATATATATACATTGGAAATCTGATTTAAAGTGTAATATAAGGAAACGCAATGATATAAGGTTATTCATACAATGAATCCACAACACCAAATTACGTTTTCAAGTCCAGCTGCAGCACCATAACTTCCATTTACAGTTTATTCCGATTGCCGGACATCTTAACCGAAGCTAATTTCTTGAACTGAGTTTGGATGACGCCAGGAGGAATCATCATGTGTCACGTCACTGTTTGTTTCATGATTATTCTTTCTTGCAGGTACGTTGAAAGCTGGGGAGGAGAAGACGCCGACTATGTCAACAATCCGATAAACAGTTACCACTTCCTGCGTCGTCTCACCCACGACTACAGCCCAGTTCAAAATGCTCTTCATGACACGACCACCAAAGGTGAGCTTTTCGTCGAGTCTGAACATCTCAATCTGGAAATTATACTGTATATGCTAGAGTGACTTAACTCTCACTCTCTCTCTCTCTTATGCGGGTTCGCTGGTAGCGTCGGGGCATGCCGCTCAGATTTCGCGAGTTCGCACTCCCTCGGGCGACGAAAAATCCCTAGCTATATATCATAAACAATTAAAGCTGCAGTGTGGGGTCAGCGGTGGGAGGGTGAAACCAGCATTCTTTGGAAGCTTGAATTTCAAGTCAATGGCCACGTGGGCTTGTTCCATGAGAATAGGTCTCATATAATAATGATAGTAATAATAATAATAATAATAATAATACACGCCATAAAATCATGAGTGTCCCCCGTGTAGTGTAAAATATTTCAACTGTCGCCGACTTGGAGAGTTAGCCATGACGCTGGAATAACGCTATTGTCCTTACATGTCTTTGTTATGTATAACTCAACGCTCATTATTATTTATCTATTCTTTTTGTAGCTCATTGATTCTGACGGGAAATACTCCAGGTTCTGATTGAGAGATGATTACGCATCCCGTGAGATGACTCGGGTTTTATCATGTTTATTTACCTATCCCTCGTCTTGTCAAAATATGAATGGGTTTCTTCTCTGGGGACAACCTGTGCAGACAGCGGGAGTTTCAATCGTAATTCAGCATCGGTATACCTCCATGTTTGTCAGCCAGTTTAGCTTCTAGCCAGTATACGTATTAAACATATCAAACGATCTTTTTACTGCTCTCTGGTGTGAATTCAAATTGGAAATCGCCGTGATTTTCTAAGATGCGTGACAAGAACACTTTCCTTCACTGATCTATCCCACGCATTTTAAACTAGCAGAATCAACCGTCATGGTTTGTCTACGAATGTGAAAAGCCTTGAAAGGAACGAATTACCCAACTAGATAGAACATTAACGTTTCTTAAAATTAGTTTATTCAAAAAGAAATTTATTTTCGAATCGAACGTCTCAAAAGTCACTGATAGCTGGCACAGATATAAAATGGAAAATGGAATAACAGATTCGGTTGCTTCATCTTATAGGACAAATTGACTAATTTTTAATCACTTCATCTCCTCCATGTTATTATACCTTGTATTTTATGTGTTGCAGAGCCTAATCATCTTTTTGTTTGTGTTTGATTTGTCTAGCCTAAAACCTATCGCGATGAGTCTTGGCTATTTTCTAACGGAGATGGGCAGAGTTGCTCTTCCAGTTAATGTAACTTGCTTATTTTCCTACTAATAAATGGCTTTTGTAATTTTCTTATTAAATGCCCTTTTTACTGGGTAGTATGTATTTGCACATGTTAGCAAAAATACCGGCATATTATCTTACAATACCATCAGTATACGATGAAATTATGCTCCTGTTTTTAAACCATTATTCAAGTTGAACGTAATCTGTGTTTTACTGCATTGGTGGGTTTAACATAATAAGTTTATTAAAAAGGGTCTAGTACTAACTTTTAAAAACCTACAATCCAGATTATGTTTATGGCCATTTATAGTTTTCCCATAATGCTGTGCACAAGCGACAGAAGCCCGTCTTCTACATCCCTTGTCCCAGTCAGTCCTGAATGCGAAGGGCCAAGACGAATTACACGAGGGTGCCTCTCACACAGACTTCAATTGCATCGATCAACACAACCAAATTAATAGAATGTTAGTCTGTCATTTCGGCCAGTGTCTTGTCAAAGCACATGGAGGGAAAAGATCTGAATAGGATAGTTAACGGTGTGTGAAGATTCCGGCATAAAAAACAGACAGTGACTCACAACCTGAAATATCTCCAAATTTCTTAGTCTTAAAAAACCTGCCTTAAATGATAATTGGACACAAAATACAAAATGCTGTTCATGTAGATTCTTATTAAAACCAATCAACTGCTGACGGGTGTAAATGTCATGATAGTGCTGACATTGTTATGCGCTAAGGATGCAAACTCACACTTTGTCGTCATCACCATAGAAGTCATTGTAGAGGACACAACTTTTGAAATAAAAATGTTCTTGTTAAACTAGCTTTCTTCATATCTTCTTGTTGTATTTTACTCCATGGAAAAATGTTTCCTTGTCCTAATAACTAATCGTTTCACATATCTTGTAAAGTTCTGGCCTTTTGGAAATAAATATCTCTGCAAATGCAGACCGAACTTTTGGCAATCATCTACCCCGAAGGATGAAGAGATAATTTTCTTCAGCGACTTATTCCCTATGTGATTCCAGGGTTCTCGGTCTTCCTTCTGTGTTCCTCTCTGTTCCTATGCTATCCCCTATATTATGGTCAAACTCTTGAGGTTCCTGGAAGTTTGATGACCGGCCCCTCATCGTATTTTCCAAGTTTTGAGAGCAGAGGAACTTGCAGGTAAATTGGCTTCTGAGCTACTTAAACTCGTTATAATGCACGTTCCATAGGAGCTTATTTTATCTATATATAAAAAAACTTCCTCCTAGTATCCTTAATACAGATGCATTCTTAAATTCTTTTCATTCTCATTCTCTATATAGAAAATATTACACCAGTTATCAGTTACTTTCTTTTATGAAATTGAGTTGAAACATTGTTGAATGCTACATTGACTGTCAAATTTCAACAGCGGTCCGAGCAAACATCACTCTTCTTCGAGAGAGCGTCGATGTTCCAGTGGAAGCTGATGTTAACGGGGCAGCTTACGCCTTGGTCCGTCTCCAGGATACCTACGGCTTAGCGCTGGACGATATCGTGGAAGGAGACATAAAGGGTACGAAGGCCGTTCAGGAATTAACTGGTGAGTGACTTTTTAACCTAGATTCGATTCCTTAACTCAGCTCCAATCGCCCCCCCACCGCCCCGCGCGCCTATATTAAGGCTAAACGTATGGGATTCCAAACATTTCGCTAATATCTATCTACACAGCGCTCTTACTCGGAGACAGTTTAAGGTAAAGTCAGTTTGGGACAAATGATTACTTTCTAACAGCTCGTTGGAATCACTGATAATAATTTTCTTTATATTATAAATCCACACTCAAGTGAATTTAAACACACACACATAGCATATTCATATGTATATTATATATATATATATATATATATATATATATATATATGAATAATTATCACATCATCGTGATTCATATAAATAATTCGAGCTACAAATGTCCTTTAAAATCTAATTCGCTCTCCCTCGGAATTGATATATTTTCAAATATGTAAACCGAAGGGGAATTTTTTAGTTGATAATAATTTCGTCCCCTCATGGGATCGAAACACCGTCCAGCGGACTCCAATAACAACGAACACCTGAGAGCGACAGGTATCTGTAGTCGAGAGGCGGCATAAACTTATGGCCTATTGCGGTGGCGGTGTGGGTTAAAGCTTCACTGTCGTCTTGGTTTCGATGGTTCTCGCCCGGGAGCCGACAAATCTCTTATCGACTAAAAAATTCCCCTTCGGTTAAACATATATGAAAATGTAATAATTATGAAGTAGAGCGAATTAGATATCAAAGGACATTTGTAGCTCAATGTATATAAATGTATGTATGTATGTATATGTATTTATACATATATATATATATATATATATATATATATATGTATGTATTTGTGTATATATATATATATATATATATATATATATATATATATATATATATATATATATATAATATATATATATATATATATATATATATATATATATATATATATATATATATATATATATATATATATAGTATATATATATATATATATATATATATATATATATATATATATATATATATATATATATATATTCATTCGAACGGGCAAAGGAGTAAAAGCCGTCATAGACCTTAATATCATAATATTTGAAAATTAGCTAATCCTTTTTTTTATCATAGAATATGTATTTAGTCATGTAAATAGCTTGAAATTACAGTAATAAGTGAATATTACCTAACAAAAAAATCCGGTGATTACCGAATTTTCCACTATGTATTGTAAAATACATGCAACAGAAAAATCCGCAAATAACCAAAGTAGCTAATGCTGGACCGCTATAAGTGACTTTCATATAGTTTTAGAAATATGTGTATATGTATATATACGTCATGTATATAATATATATACTGGAATTATGTATGCAGCCAATGTATTAAGCCTATTTGGAATAGATCTTGCTTGTGGGAGAAGGCTTGTATGCGTGTACGCAAATGTTTTGTATTGAATGCTTACTTCCAGCCGACGATTGTTTCCGGCTGGGACAACAGAGCTTCAAGAACCTGGAATTTGATCTCAGTAGCCAGTGGTACGACAAAGGACTGGAGTTGCTGAGGGCTTCCCAGCCCTTGACATACGCCGTGCAGAAGAGGATAGAGAAAATCACCAAGCAGCAAGAACACAGAGTCATGATGGTAGGTTCATGTTTCTCTCAAGAACAACGCGGTCATGCCCTTCTATAGTTGGTAAAGGTTTTTGCTAAATCAGAAAATATAAAAATCTTATTAATTCTAAAGAAAAAAAATTACAAGAATTGATTGGATATCTACTGCTTTGGAAGAGCATAATACCTCTCCAAACGATCGAAGCTCCTAAGATAAAAGTATTTTTACGTTTTATTAAGTTTAATTTGTGGAAAACATTTCCTTTTTATGAGAACTTGTTTCGCAGTGCTATTAACAACATTAATAACATACATTCTACTATGAAACGATTCAGTAGAACCTTTAGGCATTTTCAGACAACAACATCCGAGGTGATCATTTGTAATGGGAACACTTTAGTCATGATGCATGAGCGTTTAATGCACACAAGATAGTTGGTAACTGTTTAAGAAGGATTATATTGATCGGTTTCAAAAAGAAATTGTCACCTCCATATATTTATTATGTATTTCATTCTATTTTCAGCGACAGTTCGTTACTCAAATGGCCCAGAAATCAGACGACCATGTTCTTGACCAGTTTTCTGGCCTAGGAATCCCCACATCCTTCCAAAAACAAATCTATGCAAAACACGACGATTTCGATCAAGTGGATAAATTGGATGACTTGTATCGTCGTCTCTGCAGAGGAGAACAATTGCAGGTCAGCTCAAGGGGGTTATGTGCTTTTTTTTTTTTTTTTGCACGGCAGACATTCTTTATCACATCAATGAATTTACAGTTAGGCATGGCCATAAAACCTTGAGAAGGAATTAGTTATCCATTGTTCATAGGTCTGTCACTGTTTTTTTGATACCTATATTCGCTGGTTCGATCGCTGAAATATATATATATATATATATATCATATATATATATATATAGTTATTATATATATCTATATATATATATATACTTATATATATTGGTTATATAATAGCATATATATATATAATATATAATATATATATATATCTAGCTATAATTACTCAGTATTACTTTATTTCAACTAATGAATGTCTTGTACACCATGGGCAGATAAGTGGAAATAATGCACGCCAACTAAATTCCGGTACCATCTGAGGAAGGAAGCACTTGTTTAATTATTCGTTGTGTTCATGGCAGAGCATTTCAGCCTGGCAAACTCTATGTAGGTACCGTAATCAGATATTGTGACATTTTTATATTTTTCTACTGACGAACTTGGGAGACATTCAAAACTGGCCAGTGACGACGAGTAAACTTTCAGGAAAAGGTGATTAAACCAGACTGTCATCTGAATACACTTAATTTTTCAAAACACCGACCAAGAATTTCCATCTTGGACGGAGCCAAAATGCGACAAACCAGAGCAGGGCCCAATGACTCACTCCTTTACTCATACTCTATCTCTATTCTTTCCCAGCCTCCTGAAGCTTACATCGGCCTGAAATGTGGATACATATTTGGTAATTCCGGACGCTACAAACTCATGCCTTTCAAAGTCGAACTGATGTGGCCAGACCCAGTCATCATCGTGTACCACGATGTCCTTTCGGAACACGAGACACGACTGCTGAAAGAGATCTCCATGCCTCGGCTGGCTACCACCATGGTTCACTCCTTCACCACGCACGAGGCTCGGAAATCCCTCGCACGGATCGGAAAAACGTAATTTCTGTTAAAGTAAAGAGAGAGAGAGAAAGAACTCATGTATAAAGACATTTATACAGAGGTGTATGTATAGGCTATATATACATATTTTATCTATTTATTGATTTATATACAATATATATATATATATATAATATATATATATATATATATATGTGTGTGTGTGTGTGTGTGTGTGTGTATAATCGTAATAGCCACGATGCACTCTTAACTTCTCAAATTTTTCGTCCATTTGTGGATACGCTTGTCACTACCAACCCTAGAGATCCAAGTACAAGAGATATAAAGAAATTATGATGTCTGGTAGCGGGAAACGAACTCACGTCCCATAATCACAACGAGATCACGTTGCCGACCCAGAGTTCAGGTCGGCAACGTGGTGCCGTTGTGATTATGGGGAGTGAGTTCGTTTCCCGCTACCAGACATCATAATTTCTTCATATTTCTTGAACTTAGATCTTAAGGCATTGTGGTGATAAGCGTATCCATAAAAGCACGAAGAATTCCAGAAGTTCAGAGTGCATCGTGGTTATTGCGATTACATATGTATCTGGTAAAACGTGACCAGCAGATTTTATTTATATATATATATATATATATATATATATATATATATATATATATATATATATATAATACATACATATATATATATACACACACACACATATATATATATATATATATATATATATATATATATATGTGTGTGTGTGTGTGTGTGTGAGTGTGTGTGTGCATGTGCTGGTGCATAGAGGCAAACATATATTAGGTAATGTATGCCTATACTTGTTTTCATGACAGAAACAATGTCTATCGCTTATTACATGCGGATCACTGATTCCACAGGTTACTATAGAGAAGTCAAATTACATTACTGGCAATCTTAGCCTTCTCTTCAATGTATTTTATACTGTGTGTCATTTCATTTACTTTTATGCTCTTCAACGAGCAGCAGCCTCTCATCTGAATGAATTCCTCTTTTCGCTCCTCAGAGCTTGGGTGAGACCTGAGGATGACGCAAAAGTTGCAAAGATCTTCGACCGCATAGAGGATATGACTGGACTCTCGACGCAGACTGCCGAACCCTTGCACGTCCTCAACTACGGCATTGGAGGTCACTATGATGCTCACGTAGACTTCTTTGACTTGCGCAATGTAAGTTTGCGCAACAATTTTGGTTGTGCTGATGAAATGAGCACGTCTACTTCTACTTTCTCTTCTTCTTCTTAGTGGCAAATTTCCAAGATCAAATTTTTCCATGAAAATGAATGCATTTAAATAAATTCCAGATGTCTGACCACCAATTCCGGCACAACTCTACTCACTAAATACAAAGTAATGAGCGAAAGCCGCTTCGTTTTTGCATAATTACAATTATACTCGTGATTCCTGATATCTAGCAACTAAGCTAAATCCAAAGGGACACATGATACATTACGGCAGATCCCAAATAAACCCAAAGCAGTCTTTGACCGCAACACCATTGCCCAACTAACTTACACCTTGAATTCCTTGGCTCATTAACAGTGCGTGTAAGTGCAGTACTGAGGTTGTTTGCAATAAGCCCGCATAAGAGACGTGGAATGCATGATAACGGAAGGTCAAAAGCCCTAAATACTAGACAACGTCAAAGGAAAGGGGGCGATAGACTCATGTCCACTTTTTAACAACGGCCCTGCAATATAACTGCATAAGAATTTCTGTTACCTTCTACACTCCTCAGCATACTGAAGGCAATCTTACTGTCTTCATCAAATGTTTGCTATTTTGGAAGGACGCTATCAGTTACTTAAAATGCTTTATTCGTTAACAGTTTCACAAATGAGTTGCAGGTAACGAAAATAGGGAGGGTAGACCAAGATAGAATATTTTGTATATTATTAGGATCCTAGAAATATTAGTTCTTTATTGTTCATAACGTGTTGTATTTTTCCTTCTGGCGTACCTCTACTCATGTCTAATTTGAACATAAAACTATCAGTATTTATTCTTTGGCAACATTACCTCATAGTTAATGAAGACGAATGACTGCTTCTCTTTTGCCTTTTCCTTAATCTTAGACAACGTTAAGCAACATTTGACATCTTCAATTTTTCTAGTAAGAAATGTGTGGTACAAATTCTCGTGCTTCCTGTGTGGCGTGAAGCATTTAAATCATGCAACAAATGTAAAGATGATCTGTTTAATATACTATGTCCGAAAACACTACTTTAAGTGCTGTCTCTGTAATATGAGCTTAGCATTGATATCCCCTTTAAGGGAAAGTAAAACAAGTGATGGCGCTTGAGAAGTATCACCTTCAGAACCTGAACGATAATTTATTCTCATGTCTTTACATCTTCAACGAAGATGACCTCCAGTGTTAAAACTCTTTCACAAAACTATCCCTAAAAAAAACTTCAGCTCAACTGTGCGGTAAGTTTAGGTAACAACGATGAGTCATATTATCAGTACCTCTTAAAAAACAGGGCATATACTAAACAAATTTTTCTCAACAACGTGTAAATTTTAACAACGGAAAGTTCTTATCTTAAACTGGCATGGAAAATATTTAGAACTTTCCATCTGTGATGGCAATCATTGGTCATCTAAGCACGTAGTTGAACATTCAACTAACTACTGAAAAAAAAATAAATAAAAAAAAACTCTTCAAGAGGCATTTATGACGACTAAAATTGTTGAAGCACAGGGTGAAAGATGATCTCCTCTAATGAGAAGACTCAGGAATGCAATTTAGTGGGCACTATTATAGAATGTCTCACCAACTTATGTCATTATGTTCGGTGTTGACAGTGACTCACAATAGATCTAAGACGACGTAACAGATCTATAGAGACCCGGAGTCTCATGCAAACTTAAGTAATAGGGGAATCTTCAGACTTACCATTTTTTCAGAATTACCGAACCCCTAGAAATTACAGACGTTCTAAGGCTTGGGAAGATAACACCGTAGATACATTAATGTTTTACCCAACGAAATGAATACAGGAAGGATCTTAAAGCGACTTCAGGTTTTCAGGACACCAGCAATGCTATCGAAAAGCTTGGCATTAGTCAATGCCAGTCTTTCTACTGTGATCATCTATAATAATAAAATCCGAGTTTATATGAGCTTGTTTGTCGTCCCCCAGGTAACAGTGGGGGAGACATGATATAACCACCCACCTCTTGCAAACTGCTTTGTCCGGTCAGGGTGGGGCGTGGTAGATAGGGGAACAGGAGGGTAGGGGAGACATACACCCTCCTCCCGCAAACCTGTTAGTCTGCCCCAGATGGGGGCGGGGTAGGTAAGTAGGTAGGAGGGGATCGTTAGGGTAGGGAAGACAGCAGCACCGAATTCAAACCCACTTGGCAAACGCCAACAATCTCGTTTGTAATATTATGAATAAACATCTCTAAAAGGTTGGCTCAGAACAGACATTTCATTAGTTACTTGCGATGAAATTTAACTGACTTCCTTATTAGGTGTTCCAGTCGTACACATTGGCTAATGTTGCAACTAGTAACGTTCATTTATGTTATTTTTCAGAAATCTTTGGATGATTCGCCTCACCAAGGTGACCGGATGTCTACGATGTTATTCTACGTAAGTATACCAGCCGAGAACGGTTGGAATGTATATATATATAGATATATATATATATATATATATATATATATATATATATATATATATATATATATATATATATATGAGTCATATCACATTACCGTGATTCATTATATATATACATCGAGCTACAAATGTCCTTTAATATCTAATGCGCTCTACCTCGGAATTAATATATTTTCATATATGTTTAACCGAAGGAGAATTTTTTAGTCAATAAGAGATTTGTCGGCTCACGGGCGCGAGCCATCGACAACTACAAATCCAGGACGCACAGTGAAGCCTAACACACCTCTTGCGGTGGCGGTGTGGTCTAAGGCTTCACTGTGCGTCCTGGGTTTGTAGGTGTCGATGGTTCGCGCCCATGAGCTGACAAATCTCTTATCGACTAAAAAATTCCCCTTCGGTTAAACATATATGAAAATATATTAATTCCGAGGTAGAGCGAATTAGATATTAAAGCTCGATATATATATATATATATAATATATATATATATATATATATATATATATATATATATATATACACCATATGTGTATGAAAATGTTTTTTCTGTGTAGAACAACGATACCCTCTTGATAATTAATTACATGTTTCCGATTGCTATTGTCCGGCCACGGTCCAACTTTTCTCACCGGTGCCTGAACCCCTCTCTGTATAAGTATAGTAGAGCGGAGTTCCTTGGTCCTGGCTTCTGAAAGGTACATAACGTCCCTAGGGGCAAAACTTACCGTCTCGAACTTCCCCTCTATTGCTGTCACTTGAGAAAATGAGTACACTCTGAAATATATATCATTTTTTTACATTTTTATCATTTTCACGGCACGTAAGCGTGAGCGCTGGTCGTGACTCAATAGAAATTCTGTAGTAAACGAACTCTTAACGTTAATATCTAGTTATATTTTGTAAGTATAAGTGAAGAGCAATAGGAATAAAACACATCGAGTGCATTTGGACCTGGATAAGGATCCCCATCAAAACCTACCGCATGATATCCCGAAGAGTCATCGCGAAATTATTTGTCCAAAGTTTTACTTAATCTTACTGCAAGTATTTTAGATGAATAGGTAACCATTCTCAATGAACTTGCACAACAAAATATTTCATTAAAGTGTTCATCATCGATAAGAAAAATCTAAACTGCTCTTGGTTGCTTTAAGTCCTTCTTTTTGTTTCAGCTGAATGATGTGAAAGCAGGTGGATCGACCGTGTTCCCAACCCTTGGCGTTGCGGTTCCGGCAAGAAGAGGCTCTGCTCTGTTTTGGTTCAATCTGAAGAGGAGCGGCGAGGGTGACTACAGAACTGTCCATGCTTCGTGCCCTGTGCTTCTTGGAGAAAAATGGAGTAAGCATTTTGTCCTTGTTGTTTTTTCTTTTTTTTTGTTTTTTTCATAACATCTCACATTCGATGATCGTCATCATTTTTTTAACACCAAACTAAAATGGAATCTTAGGGAACAAGTAGGCTACAACAAAGGTTTGTTATTGCATCCAGGGGACAATTGCAGGATTTTTTATCCAGAATTTAGAGATGCTTAGATCAACATTGTAACCTATCAAGCATGTTATTTTTTTTATGATGGTGTGTGTCTTAAAGTTGTTCAAAAGTTTCCTAACATAATCTGGAACAAATCATTTGTAATAATGACCGTAAAACTATTTTATGTATATTTGTTGGCGTGCTAATTTCTGATGTAAATTTCTGTCAATAATAATAATAATAATAATAATAATATAATAATAATAATAATAATGATAATAATAATAATAATAATAATAATAATAATCATAACAGAGAGGACGGAATGGGTAGAAAAGATTAGACAATGGACCATAACAGAGAGGACGGAATGGGTAGAAAAGATTAGACACCAAGAAATTAAAGGAGAAAACAAGTGAGGTCAATGAAATAATGGGCCTAATACACACCACCAGTATCACAGAAACAAATAACTTGACATATGCAGGAGCAAGATTAGTAGCAGAACTGATGGGGATTCGAACACCAACACCACCGTCACAACCAACCCAACAGAAACCAAAACAGCAACCTCCTTGGAAAAGGCGCCTGGAAAAGCAAATCATGGTGATGAGATCTGACTTGAGTAAACTGAAAGAGATGGCAGAAAAAAGGCTAAGAAGCAAGAAAACAAGGGAGGAACTCAACGAGAAATACAAAGTACAAGAGAGGGGACTAAACAACACAATAGAAGATGTAAAACAGAGGCTTAAGGCCAAAGCACACGAGATCCAACGGTACATGAACAGGAATAAGGGATACCAACAGAACAAACTATTCGGAACCAACCAGAAAAGACTATACAGCCAACTAAGAGGGGAAGACAACCACCCGAGAAATCCCTGAAGCCGAACCAAGTAAGAGACTATGGGAAAACATATGGAGCAATCCGGTATCACACAACAAACATGCAACATGGCTCCAGGAAGTCAAGGAAGAAGAAACAGGGAGAATAAAACAAAGATTCACAGACATCACGACAGACACAGTCAGACACCAACTAAAGAAAATGCCAAACTGGAAAGCCCCAGGTCCCGATGAAGTCCATGGATACTGGCTCAAAAACTTCAAGGCCCTACACCCACGAATAGCAGAACAACTCCAGCATTGTATCTCAAATCACCAAGCACCCAAATGGATGACCACAGGAAGAACATCCTTAGTACAAAAAGACAAGAGTAAGGGAAATATAGCCAGTAACTACAGGCCTATCACCTGCCTACCAATAATGTGGAAGTTACTAACAGGTATCATCAGTGAAAGGCTATACAACTACTAGAGGAGACAAACACCATCCCCACCAACAGAAAGGCTGCAGAAGGAAGTGTAGGGGCACAAAAGACCAGCTCCTGATAGACAAAATGGTAATGAAGAACAGTAGGAGAAGGAAAACCAACCTAAGCATGGCATGGATAGACTATAAGAAAGCCTTCGACATGATACCACACACATGGCTAATAGAATGCCTGAAAATATATGGGGCAGAGGAAAATACCATCAGCTTCCTCAAAAATACAATGCACAACTGGAATACAATACTTACAAGCTCTGGAATAAGACTAGCAGAGGTTAATATCAGGAGAGGGATCTTCCAGGGCGACTCACTGTCCCCACTACTCTTCGTAGTAGCCATGATTCCCATGACAAAAGTACTACAGAAGATGGATGCCGGGTACCAACTCAAGAAAAGAGGCAACAGAATCAACCATCTGATGTTTATGGGCGACATCAAGCTGTATGGTAAGAGCATCAAGGAAATAGATACCCTAATCCAGACTGTAAGGATTGTATCTGGGGACATCAGGATGGAGTTTGGAATAGAAAAATGCGCCTAGTCAACAAACAAAAAGGCAAAGTAACGAGAACTGAAGGGATAAAGCTACCAGATGGGAGCAACATCAAACACATAGATGAGACAGGATACAAATACCTGGGAATAATGGAAGGAGGAGATATAAAACACCAAGAGATGAAGGACACGATCAGGAAAGAATATATGCAGAGACTCAAGGCGATACTCAAGTCAAAACTCAACGCCGAAATATGATAAAAGCCATAAACACATGGGCAGTGCCAGTAATCAGATACAGGCGCAGGAATAGTGGAATGGACGAAGGCAGAACTCCGCAGCATTGATCAGAAAACCAGGAAACAAATGACAATACACAAAGCACTACACCCAAGAGCAAATACGGACAGACTATACATAACACGAAAGGAAGGAGGGAGAGGACTACTAAGTATAGAGGACTGCGTCAACATCGAGAACAGAGCACTGGGGCAATATCTGAAAACCAGTGAAGACGAGTGGTCTAAAGAGTGCATGGAAGAAGGACTAATAAAAGTAGACGAAGACCCAGAAATATACAGAGACAGGAGAAAGACAGAAAGAACAGAGGACTGGCACAACAAACCAATGCACGGACAATACATGAGACAGACTAAAGAACTAGCCAGCGATGACAATTGGCAATGGCTACAGAGGGGAGAGCTCAAGAAGGAAACTGAAGGAATGATAACAGCGGCACAAGATCAGGCCCTAAGAACCAGATATGTTCAAAGTACGATAGACGGAAATAACATCTCTCCCATATGTAGGAAGTGCAATACGAAAAATGAAACCATAAACCACATAGCAAGTGAATGCCCGGCACTTGCACAGAACCAGTACAAAAAGAGGCATGATTCAGTGGCAAAAGCCCTCCACTGGAGCCTGTGCAAGAAACATCAGCTACCTTGCAGTAATAAGTGGTACGAGCACCAACCTGAAGGAGTGATAGAAAACGATCAGGCAAAGATCCTCTGGGACTATGGTATCAGAACGGATAGGGTGATACGTGCAAACAGACCAGACGTGACGTTGATTGACAAAGTCAAGAAGAAAGTATCACTCATTGATGTCGCAATACCATGGGACACCAGAGTTGAAGAGAAAGAGAGGGAAAAAATGGATAAGTATCAAGATCTGAAAATAGAAATAAGAAGGATATGGGATATGCCAGTGGAAATCGTACCATAATCATAGGAGCACTAGGCACGATCCCAAGATCCCTGAAAAGGAATCTAGAAAACTAGAGGCTGAAGTAGCTCCAGGACTCATGCAGAAGAGTGTGATCCTAGAGACGGCACACATAGTAAGAAAAGTGATGGACTCCTAAGGAGGCAGGATGCAACCGGAACCCCACACTATAAATACCACCCAGTCGAATTGGAGGACTGTGATAGAGCAAAAAAAAAAAAAAAAAAAAAAAAAAAAAAAAAAAAAAAAAAAAAAAAAAAAAAAAAATAAAAAAAAAAAAAAAAAAAAAAAAAAAAAAAATAAAAAAAACATAATAATAATAATAATAATAATAATAATAATAATAATAATAATAATAATAATAATAATAATAATAATAATAATAGGTTTTACAGACATTGACATTGAAATATTTTCATTGCCTAAAGAATTTTTTTTCACTTCTAGTTGCCAATTTGTGGATCCACGAATGGGGACAAGAGTTCAGATGGAAATGCACGAATAATCCCCAAGACTGATCATTCATTTCTGAAGAGGACCCTCCAAACTCGCCTAAAAGAGAACAACTGAATTATCTCTACTCTTATCTTGAGATTTTAAGATAAATCATCTTAATGGCCAGTATATTCCCTGTTATGAAGCAGAAAACGTCTTATAGCTGTTGGTAAAACCGATGAACATGTTATTCTACACGTATATAAAGCGAATATAATTATATTCAGTAAAATCAGTTTAGTTTACTCTAAATATGGAAGGTATCAATTTGATTCAAGATTCTGTACCGTCATATTGACCTAAACCACTATTTTACCTACATAGGATTCTTTATATATATATATATATATATATATATATATATATATATAATGTATGTATATGAATATATAATAGTATACTATATATAATATATATATATATATATATATATATATATATATATATATCTGCAGTTTGTATCGTTCTTACCTTCCAAATCTTTAAAAAGACAAAGTAATCATTGAGATTGTCTTGTATATAAATACGCTTGCCTCAGTTACTATACAATAACATGAGAGATTACAAAAAGGTTTTCTGGGCATTATCAAAAGAATTGTTGCTATTATGTATCATGTTAACATTATTTCCTTCGTGAAGTTTTGCTGCCATAGGGGACTGGGGATGAGTTGCTTTCAATGCTGCAGGTATTGTATTCATTAGCTCCTGGCAGAAATGTAAGAAATATCGAGATTTTGAATACTTCATGAAATAAAACAAAAAAACATATAATTATGCAATGAGAATACGTGAATATCTTGGTTTACATTCTGAATGTTTGTCATATTCGTGAGATTTATCACTGTCGCTCTTCATAGGACTATAACTTCAATTTGTAAGAAATTTGAAACGTAGAAACAATGCATAACTCTACTGAAGTCATTCTGTCATGGCAGCCAAAGCACCAATCCTGCTGCTGCAGTGAATTTCATTTGATAGGAAATAGTGGCCAACTAACAGCCTTACAGCATTGCATTTAGCTTTATACTTCATGGTTACATGGTTTTTTGTATATGGGGATCCACTCGCATATTACTTGCATGCGAGACAATATATCATTCAGTGAAAGATTTTTTTCAAGAAGTCTATTGTCGATAAAGTTATTTTTATTTTTCCTTGAAGATATATGTACTTCTGGACACATTAGCCCTTAGAACGGCAAAACTATAGAAAAATTTCGCATTGTACCAATGTTTTCAATGTTCTTGGTCACTAAAATGGTTTTCAATTGATATCTCCAACTATAGGTAGTGCAGACTTCTTTAGATGTTTTTATCGAGATACTTATTGTTACTACAATTGTTATTGCTGATTTTTTTGTCAGCTATCATTATCATTAACAAAAATGAGCTTGTTAGCCCTACTCTCCTGTCTCTTACCTACCCCGCCCCAACCCGGGTCATACTAACCGGTTTGCGGGGGGTGGGTGGCTGTGTCGCGTCTCCTTTACTGTCACCCATGAGGGACAAACAAGATCCATTCGGATTTTATTATTAGAGATTATATTATCAAAAAACTTTCTTATAAAAAACTCTTTGAAACAAAACCATCCAATTGCTACGCTGCTATGCCAAAGAATTGTAACGTTGTTCTTAATAATAATGCATTTGATGTAACACAATAAACGACCAAAACTTAACGAATATATCATTCATCCTCATGGAAGCTGAAAACACGACTTCTCCAAACCAGCGCATATCACTAGAATTCCAATAGGGCCTGAAATCCATTTTTAACTATATGGCTAAGCACACGGAACACTTACTATGGAAGCCAACAAGTTGACTATATTATTATTCCATTCAATGTGTTATCTCTCTTTTCCAGCGCAAACAATACGAAAATCATTCCTATTATAACAGCAGGGTTGTTCCTAGACATTTTGGGGCTGGGGGCGGGGGCAAGGAGCACAGTCCTATTTGGGGCCCCTCTCATGGGGTGGAAGGCGAGCAAATTTCAGACTTAGCTATATATTATTCATAATCCTCTCCCTCTCCCTCTCCCACACATGACACTGACACCTCTTGCCCAAATCCCGTTACCCAGGGCTGGCCCAAGCACCCTTCAATGGGACCACTGGCCCCCTGGGTTAAGCAGAAGGCCAGATTCATTGAATCATTTGAATGTGAATTATCTGGACAAATGGGGCCATTAAGCGGTCCTCAGTGGATGATTAGGACCCCTATAAGCAATAATTAATTGCCTTAGATCGGCCCTGCCCTTCTGCCCTTGCCCCTGTCAACGTTACCCACCCTCCTCCGATCCGTATGAGAAGGTCTATAATGGGCTCTACGATTGGGAGGGCCCCCCTGGAGAGCCCTGTTTCTTTTACATAACATTTTTGTTACATTTTCGTTCACAAAATTGGAAATTGGGGCCCTTTAATGGGTCTCAAACTTTCGGGTCCAAATATAAACGGGGTCCTTGACCATTTTGGGGCCACTGGATTTAGCCTGTCCTGCCATAGCAGCAATGGCCAAATTTCGAATTTTGGGGTCCCCCATCACTTTGTGGCCTAAGGGGCAATTTTAAATAGGCCCCCTTCCTGAGGAACGCCACTGTATAACAGTATATTTTTTTCCATTTACTCGATGTTGCTCTACTTTGGATGATAAGACTCGCATGCTAATGTAAAGTCATTTACTCATAGTTCTTGCTGTAATAACTGGTGAACACAATAATAATCGTACTTTTGCTTAAGTACCACACCATGAATATAAAAGTGAGGAAGATCAGTAGTATTGTGGAGTCTGGGTTAAAGGATGAAAACAGCAGGGCCGAGCATATCTTAGTTTAATAACTAGAAGGTCTTGGCAACCGATTTTCGAGAAATTATCGATTTTTAGTTATTGATGAATTTGAACTCTTTAATGTCTAAATAAACTTGTTATGAAGTATTATTGCAAAAAAGGTTTTTAGATGGGTTATTTTACAAATTTGTTCACTGCATCTACCAGCCTGTGAGTAGCACTGAGCGTATAATTGTCGCAAAATATCCATATGACTTGTTTAGGTGGAAGTGAGAAATATACTTTTCTCTCCTATTAGAATACACATTACCTACGATAAAAATTGGTTCTTTCTCTCAAAAAGTATCATAGCAGAGCAAATATGTATCTATGTATCTCGATATCGCCTCGTGATATCACCCTCTGAGCGACATTGAGCAACAAATTATCACTCAATGTCTTTATGACTGCCAAATTCAGATAGAAGAAAGTTGAGAAATATATTTTAGTGTCCTACTAAAAGTACCCATTTTCTACAATAAGGACTAGTACGTTCTCAACAAAAAATATGAAATCATTGATATGTATGTATCTCGATATTTTGAACTCGTCATCGTCGTATCACATGTGTACGATATTAGCAAGTATATATGTAATAATTTGTATTTTTTACTGTGTATTTTTAGAAATACACAATTATATAAGTTATAGTAACAATACATTACAGCGTCATCTTTACCCATAAACCATCGCGATTTGTGAAATTGTGAGTGTGTTTTGGTCAGGCCAAAATTTTCCGCTGTGTAACGTATTTGCGGTATTTCCCTATCCGGTTTTCATCTATTCTAGTCCATTATTACGTACTATTTACAACATGTCAAGAATCGAGAGAAGTGTCATCCGTCTGAGGGAGAAATGTGAACGATTGGTGCCGGAAGAGAAGGAACCAAACAAAGCACCTCGTCTGGGATAGTAGCTTATCGACAATAAGTGATCCAGTAGGTTTCTTTAGTGATTACAATTCTTCTTAATAATGGTAATACCTAATTATATAAACAGCAAAATAATACCTAATTATATAAGAACAGCAAACTTGATTTTACTGCTGCGAGTTGTCGTCCGACTTAAGATTTGTGTAGGGTAGTAATAGCTACTCTAGAAAAATGGAGTTGGAACTACTGCAAAAATTTTCCGAATTTTCTTCTAACAAAGGTCGTAGGGTTCCGTTTAAATCCGCTGTTTTTGTTTCAGCTTTATGAAAATTAATGACTGAGATGTTAAAGCTTAATATGGGCGTTTAATTTCTACCACCAATAACGCTACTTAGGTACGCCATTGGCTAAAAGGCATACTAGGTAATTCTGGCATATTAGATAATTCTGAAGTCATAACATAATTCGAGTAAATTATGTTATGACGTCAATAAGATGTACTTTGCTTAGATAGGATTCCCACACTACCGACGCTGGGGGACACAAATATAACAAAAAAAAGTCATAAAAAATAATGCAATGATCTTGAATTGTATTAAATATATATATCACTCACATATTGAGAACGGAGACAGTAAAATTTAACAGTAAGCTTCGAGGACTTTTGTTGTCTATTTGCAGAGCAAACTGAAACAAAATATTGCTGAAATCTGACGATAAAAGATAAAAAAGATTAATGTCCGTAAATTATCAGTTATTCAATTAAAGTAACATTAAAATAAAAAGCTACATTTTTGCAGTTTGATACCCAATCTCTTTATGGGGAGTCTCATAAGATTTCCGTATTTAATTTTAGGCTTGTTATCCTCTTCTATGCGTTATAATAATATCTGGCAACTTTTATGTTTACGCTAAGATGCAACCATCAATTCTGCGCAAGATGTACAAAATTATATTAATGCTATGGGTCTCGTGTATTATAGAATAAATGATTATTAGTTTTTTGTAAAAAAAAAAATTATCAGTTTTCTCATCAAATTTATTTAAATAAACCAAATTTAAAAACATCACCTAGCAACTATGTAATTTTTAGGTTTACACAAAAAATAACTATTGTTTATTCTTAAAAAAAATAGTATATATAAATAATTTTATTCGTTTAAAATAGTAAAAATATTATATTTTTTTTAATTTATATAATCATTTAAAATTAATATATATTATCAAGTATATATTTTGCTTAAAAATACGAAATCCTAAAAGTGTTCTGCACAAAATGTTTGGTAAAACAAGCAGACATGCGATTGTCCACAATTGACACGCATGATATAAAGTACAGCACAATAACATTTTCAAAAACTATTCAAACGATCACGCATTAGTGGAAAATGCATTTAAATTTGTCACCAAAAGTAATAAACTCTAAAAAGTTAAAGTCTAACTCAAATTTTAAACATTTCAAAGGCACTTGTTTAAGTCCTGGTGTAAAACAAGATACAGATAAATTTCCAAATGGGAAACGGGTTATAATAAAAGAACAATTACATTAAAATCATAACTTAACATGTCACATCCTACTGAAAGAAAAGTCGTGTTTCTGAATAGATGTTTCGTTATTTCTACGAGCACATAAGTGAGACAGAGTTTGATTATATAAAACCTTTACGAAAACAGTAATTGGTAGCTCATTCCAAAGACTTAACGTTTTGTCTTCGACGTTTTAAGACTGTTGAGTAAAATCTTTTGCCTAGTTAATATTCAAAAGCGATCACGAAAAAATACTGATTTGTTAGCTATAAGGCTATTACTTAAAAGCTACAGAACTTGTTTAGAAAATTATTGCATGAAATGATAACCAGTAATTTTTCAAAATCAAGAATGCGCAGGCTTTCGATATACAATTTTATACGTTCAAAATCCTTAAAACCAAGAAAAATATAAAATCCTTGATTTTATACTAGAAAATATATATTAACGTCATTTAACTATTTCACTTCGTATCGTATTCTTTTTTTTTAGGTTTGTTTCCCTGCAAAAAATTCGTCTACATTTTCGTGTCGGGTACTAGAGCTATTGTTTAACTCAAAATAATCCTATCTATAATTTATAATTTTATTATTTGAGGCTAAAAATATTAGTTATACAAAATTTCTAATAATTTATTATTATTTATATCATATTTTACTGTAAAACAAGTAACCTAAGAGGATTTTAACTAAAAAGGTTTCGGTAACATTAGAAGAGCAGACGATTTCTGAGAGGGAATTTTAAAATTTACACTGTAAAAGACAATGCGTAAGTTTTACTGAATGAAATAGTGAAATGAGCCAAAGCTGAGGTTTGGTTCATATATATACACGTCCATACATAACAAAATTGTATTTTGATAGAGATATATCGAGAAATATGACAGCATCTGTGGTTGTAGGGCGAAGCTTATGACTTCACCCAAAACAGATTAAACCGAAAAATGGAAGGTGTCGTAATAAGGTTTCAAACCATAAGAATTACTGCCCAAGAGCCAATGGTTTGGGGGTATAGATATGAAGTACTGTCCGACATGTTTTTAGTCCCTTGTTTAAGTATTAACCAGACTTAATAATAAAAGGAGCCTAAACCCGATCAGCTGCTTGGGAGGGCAATAATAATAGCAATCATAATCCAGATAAAGTTAACTAAAACATTGCCGAATGGATTTCATAGCTTCTAGCCCCCATACAATGAACGTTATGGTATTTAGCATTAGCTGGTTTATATGTATTACGTATTGAAGGATATTGCTTTCATGTTTTGCACTCTCTCTCTCCTTTACAAGCAAGATGACCTACAATGATAAGTTACTTCATTCTAGGGGTACCCGGCCACAGTAGAGTTCACACGATCATGCCTCTGTCATATTCAAGACACTCAGAGTATGTACTATTCAGTAATCTACGAAGGAAAACGTTTTGTCATAATATAGAAAATTCAAGAAACTCGCTGAGCATACCTATTGAGCATGCAAAATTAGTTGTCATTGTTTTACAAATTCTTCTGTACTGTCATTTTAGTTTCTTTATAATCTGGTTAATGATTTAGAGAACAATTGCTAAAATATTATTGCAGGATGGCTGAAGCTGTGTAATGTATGTTGCCGAGAGGGCGGCGCGATTGGCGCCAAAGTAGCCTGCGTGTCTGCAACTCAATTGCAGTCACGCCTCTGTGTAGACTGGACGTGTGATAAAGCACTCTAGTGACACAGGTTTCCTTCTGTTTCCTACATGGCGCAGTGAGTAGGGTACATAAAGAATAATCATGTCAACACCAGGGAGACTATCTTTCACGGCAAGGAGGGCACGACAATCCTCCAGGGGTGCCCACAGTACTCCCGTCGGAGTGACTTCAAGATCACCAGCTCTGCAACATGTGGTTGCCGAGGGTCGAGATGCATTGCAAGCCCTTAACGACCGTTTGGCTACAATGGCGATTGGTTTGCATCTACAGAGCGGCCCCAGGGCCCCGGCCCTACCGCTACCAGAGAAGTGTGCTTTGGAAATGTCATCAGCCTCCTACAGGACTTGGAAACGGTCCATGACAAATTGGCTTAGGCTACATAAGCTTCAACCAGCGGATGCAGTTCAACACATCAAGCTTCATTGCACCCCAGAGTTGTAACTACGGTGGATGCCAGGTATAGTGATTTACAGTGGGCTAACTTGTCTCCAGAAGGGGCTTTGGATGCTATAGGGGCCATGGTTCTGCATGCATCGAACCAGGCTATGCATTGGGCTGAGTTTTGTGTGTGCATGCAAGGGCGTGAGGAGTCCATTAGTAAATATTTTGCAAAGTGCTCTCAAAAGGCCATGGACTGTGGCTTCCAGTGCTCTAGGCGTCATTGTGATTTGTCTGAATATATGCTCATTGGAAAGCTTATGGTAGGTCTAAGGGATGAGATATTGAAAAGAGACCTTTACAGGTCATGTGATTCTGTTAGTAGTGTAGATGCCCTAAGGGCAGTGTGTGCAACATACGAAGCAGTCCGCAAAGATGCATCCATGCCCCAGCACGACACATGGCATCAAGAGCCACATACAGCCGATGTGGAGACAGACCCCCCCCCGAGTGTGCAGCAATGAAGAGTAATGAGAGGGCCTCGGTTCCCATCAGTGCTTGTGTGTGTGGAACGGCGGAGTGCAGCACGAGCCCAGAAAGGCGTTGTGCCCAGCGAGAAATAGTGTTTGTCATGGCTGCAAAAAAATTGGCCACCTGAAACGGTTTTTAAGAAGCAAGAAGATAGTGAATGATGCCCCTGCTTCATCAGTAACACTGGGGACAGTCACTGCTGGGGTACAATCCAGTATGCAGCCTACTATAAAAGTGGTAGTGTCTTCATCAGTGCATAGCCCTAGGCCTAAGGGTCACACCCCTGTACAGGCTGTGGTAGACACGGGCCCAAGTGTGTGTTGCAGGCCTGTGACAGACTCTGAGATCTCAGAGACAATGTTATGGTGTCGAAATATCTTGGAAGGGGTCGACACAATGTTACGGCCTCTGAGAGAGGTCCGCTTCAGGTTCGATATGAAATAATAAAAAAAAAAAATATTTCAACACCAACAGTTGAAACTGGGGATACGAATATAGAAAGAAACACTAACACAACAAAGGTTCATTTACAAGCTTACTAACAAAGGTAAATGCAGAATGGTATCTCCTATTTACATAAAAAGATAGAATCTTACACTGCATGAACTGGGGGAACAGTGAGGCAATTCAAATACTTGCTAGTCAATTGGGCAATTCGACACGCTGGCTTCATAAATGTAGAGTGGCAATTGCAGTCGTCCTCTTGACTCCGTATTGCAGAAACTAGTCTACTTGAAAGGCAGGAACTCCCCAAAACCTGTAGCAGGACCTTTTCTTCTCTGAAGTCTGCTCGACGTCGAGAAAACACGGCCGTCCACTCCTGAAGACGACTAGACCAATATCCAACCTACTCTCGAACAACTCTTCTTTTGATTGATACTTCGTCGGTTCCTTCGTCTCTAGTCTCTCTCTGACGATCACTGCTGCTGATCTCTCACTGATAATCTGATCTGTGGCTCTTACTAACTGGTGATCTCTCTCTTTTACGATCTCTTCCTCTTACATCACTGCTCTCCAAAGTTCGTTCGTCGTATTTATACGGCACTCTGGGGGCGGAGCCTACGGCGAGCGTCACAGACTCCTGAGTTTACTAGGACTCCCTAGATGAATCTAGACGAGGTATTGCATCAGAAAACGCGGCATTTCTCCCGCCACTTAGGCGTGTGTTTGCGCTCCACAACACGCCCGATGATTCCAGAACAGCCTCGAGAAACAGCGCATCCAACACGGGCGCGAAAGCCTCCTTACTGCCGAACTTCTCGAAAATGCGTTCTCCTTTCCTTTATCTTCCTTTGCTATGAAGCAATTACCATCACTAGGCCCCACCCTGCTGTCAACCCTCGTTGAAAGGCCTACCCTTTCACAACGCTGCAGGGCCCTACGTGACGTTGCCAACATTAGATTGGAGTGTATGGGAACTGCCCCCCTTTGCGTTCAATATGGAAACAGGACAACCGTCCAAGAAGTGTACTTCATCAAGTCTGCGAGGTCATTCTTTCTTTCACTGGCTGCTTGTAAAGACCTTGGCCTCGTGCCCCAGTCCTTTCCCCACACTTACCGGTGTCAGCAAGCCTCGCGCTGGAGCATGAGGTACTCACCCCCATTGAGCAGTCCTTGCCTAAGCCCTCATCCATAACCTTCCCACCAGGTGGAGGAGAACATCTCGAAGTTGGAGCAGTGGCTCTTGTGCCATTTTTCGTCATCAACATTTAATACAGAAAGGGAGCCCCTCCCTGTCATGGAGGGTAAGCCGCACCATATTCATCTACTGCCAGGGGCAACCCCCTATGCATGCCATACCCCAGCATCTGTGCCAAAGCATTGGGAATCAGAAGTGAAGATGCAGTTGGACCAGGATATCAAGAAAGGCATCATCGAGGAAGTACCGACTGGTGAAACAACAGAATGGTGTGTGAGGATGGTCATTGTTGCCAAGAAGTCAGATCAGTCCTGCCGCACCGTGGACTTTCAACGCCTCAATGCCTCCTGTAGTAGAGAGACGCATCACACCCCTGCTCCTTTCAACATGACCTCAGGGGTACCCTTACATTCCTTCAAGACGGTGGCAGATGCGCATTGGGGTTTCCACCAGGTAGAGTTAGATGAAGAGAGCCGCAAACTCACAACCTTTATCACTCCCTGGGGGCGTTATCTGTACAGAAGAACACCCATGGGACATTGTTCAGCTTCAGATGCCTACACCAAGAGGTTTGATGACGCCATCAAGGACATTCCCCGAAAACTCAAGTGTGTGGATGATACTCTTCTATATGACAACAGCGTCGAAGAGGCCTTCTGGCACACATAATTTCTTGGACACATGTGCCAAAACGGGAATAACCCTCAAGCCAGAGAAATTCAGCTTCTGCCGAAGAGAAGTGAGCTTCGTCGGATTCCAGCTGGGATGGGATTCCTATAGGCCCACAGAGGAGAGTCTAGCTTCCATACAGAGATTCCCTATGCCTGACAACCCCTCGGTCACTGACATCAGGTCATGGTTTGGCTTTGTCAACCAGTTGGCACCCTTCCTTGCCACTGCCCCGCTGATGGAACCCTTCAGAGACCACCTGAAGAAGTCTGCAAGCAAGAATGTCTACTGGGATAACAACCTACAAGAGAGATTCCACCAAGCACAGGAGGCCATATGCAAGCTGGCCAAGGATGGGCTGGTATACTATGACAAGACCTGACCTACGGCAGCCCTAACAGATTGGAGCAGAGATGAGATCGGGTTTGTTATTCTGCAGCAGTACTGTGCTTGTACCTCAGCTGATGTCCCATTCTGCTGCAAGGGTGGTTGGCGTATTGCCCTATGTGGGAGCTGTCACTTGTCACAAGCTGAAGCTGGGTATGCTGCTGTTGAGAGAGAGGCCTTAGCTGTCACATGGTGTCTCAAGATTCCAGGCTACTCCTGTTGGGCTGCCCCAACTTATTGATCGTGACTGACCACCGCCCGATGGTCAAGCTCCTGGGTGATAGAGAGCTGAAGGATATACTGAACCCAAGACTCTTCCGTCTCAAGGAGAAAACCCTGCAATACAGGTTCCAGGTAAGATACCTACCAGGGAAGAGGAACTGCGCTGCTGACTTCTTATTGCGTTTCCGTGCTCTCTGTTGTAAACCAGACGACAAGGATTCTGAACTTGAAGAGGATATGACTGCTTCCCTTGACGCTGCTTCAGCCACTGCCCTTGAGCAAGAATGCCTCATACTTGACGAGGAGAGGGTCAAAGTAGCAGCCTCTAAAGACCCTGTATACCAGTTGTTGGTAGCTAAAGTGGCAGCAAATGACTAGCGCCCACAGAAGGCACAGGAGTTGGCCTGCCTACGTCAGTTCTACGCAGTTAGGGACAGGTTATCTATGGTAGAAGACCTGATAGTCTACACTTATGAGCAAGGATGCCCACGTCTGCTCATCCCAGAGGAACTTTGCCTTCAAGTCATCACAGGCCTTCATGCAGGACATCAGGGGGTGGACTCCATGCTCCACAGGGCTAGGCAATCAGTTTACTGGCCAGGCATGGAAGTTGACCTGCAGAGCCACAGGGATGGCTGTGCCTCTTGTGATATACATGTTCCATCACAACCTGCTGAACCATTAGTACTCACAGCACCCCCAGAATACTCATTCCAGTCAATGGTGGTGGACATGCTACAGTTGGAGGGCCATATGTACATGGCCAATGCAGACAGGCTCACTGGGTGGCTGGAAGTTGCACACTTTCCACATGGTACAACGTCATCAAGAATCATATCAGTGTTGAGGACGTACTTCACAAGATGGGGAGCACCAGAGCTAATCTCGACAGATGGGGGAACAAACCTCATTAGCAAAGAGACCACATCATTCTTCAGAAAATGGGGGGTTACTGTACGCCTTTCGTCAGCCCATTACCCCCAGTCCAATGGAAGGGCTGAAGCAGCAGTCAAGACCGCCAAGAGGATCATCAAGGCAAATATAGGCAAAGGAGGCAGCCTCGATTGCAGCAAGGCATCTCTGGCAATTCTTCAGTACCTCTACACCCCTCCTAAGGGGTTCGACAAGTCACCAGCACAGCTTGCTCAGAGATGGAGTGCCAACGCCCAGACAGCATTACAAGGTGGAGAGACACTAGGACGAGATCATCCAGAAGAGGAAACTACAAATGGCAGAGTCCCACAAGGAGACCCAACCATTTGCTGGGACCAGGGAGCTTCTACCCCTTGTTGTAGGCTGCAGGGTAAGAGTGCAGGATCCTGTAACCAAAACCTGGGACCGATCAGGGTTGGTAGTGGAGTCCAAGGGCCACAGACAGTATCTCATTAGGCTGGATGGAAGAGGTCGAGTCACTCAGAAACAGGAAGCACCTGAAAGTGATAAAACGTCAGCCCCCAACGTCGTCAGCCACTTTCCCATGCCCGGACCCTGCTCCACCTCGTCCAAAAAGGCGGGCAGTACAACCCATGATGGAAAAACATAAGGTGAGATCGTCGGTCGCTTGGTTCCCCCACTGTGACGTCACAGGTGCGCGTCGTCTGGGCAGTGCACTTAATGATTATGTTTTGATAGTAATTTGATGCTATGCTGGTGTTCACAATTTCCATACAGGAAAATACACACACACACACACACACACACACACACTCTCTCTCTCACTCTCTCTATCACTTAAAACACAGTTATATCAAGATATCTAAGACTTTACCTTACAGAATATAATCTTGTTGGAATACAAATAACGAAAGTAACGAGGGTGAATGAATATACAAAAAAAAAAAAAAAAACTTGCCAGACTTTTATTGAATTAGCGTATTGTTCTTTTATTTACCAAAATTTACTGAAGAATTTTTTTTCATTTTGTTTACACCTTTTTTTAAGAAAACTGACTTCCTTTCAGCATTTAATATCTTCACCCTAAAATGTATTTTGCACCTAATAAAGAACTTCATTACTTCCTCTGGAGCATCAATGTTTAATTTCCTGAAAATATTAAGTAATTTCGTAATCCCATCAACGCCTGGTTTCAACTGTTCCCCGTGAAAAGATTTAAAGTTATATTCCATCTCCTTTCAATTACTGAAAATTGAGGACTGGGCCTAAACAACACTTTCCTCCTCACTTTGGAGATCCAGTCGTTGTTTAGGCCTTCAATTTCTGGGAATCCTAAGGAAGGATATTTATTTTTGTACTTATGAGCTATATACCCTCCCAGATAATTCAAGGCTTCAATTTCTATACCATTTTCACTCTACTCCAAGATCTACAAAATCCTCTTCCTCCAGCTCATTACGTAGACCTACCTGAGGAATTCTCATCAAGAGATGAGCAAAGATACATATAATTCAGTCTAAGTCAACATGACCGGAGTTACTTTCTTCAGGGGTTTTGGAAACCCAAGACTCTCCTGGTTCCATAACACTAGTATTACTCATACATGGCATGTTATCATCATTGGAAGCGACATTATGACCGTGATTGGTTAAAATGTTGTTCTTACCTAACAAGAAATTCCTCAGTCTACACTCGAAGTCAGTCTATACTCAGACCCCACGATATCCCTTAGTGGGGTTCTTAAGAAATAAAAGATGTAGGCCTAATTCTTGTCTGCACAGGAAGACGTACTCAGAAGTACGTCAATACACATAGGCCTAATCACCTGTTGGAGCAACTTTACATTCATAAAATGAAAGTATAAAAGAAAACAAATTGGATAGCCTTAATCCGATAATTTCTTCATTCATTAGATATGCTAGGCCTATTCTAATTTTGCACTTCATTTCAAGAATTTAGTCCAGGCTACTTATCAACCGAGGATATGTCACTAATTATTGCACTAATAAGATTGTTAACAAATTGTTAAACCATACCTAACTTGACGTCCTTAACAGGTAAATTTAATGAGGGAACTGCGGTTTTCTTTAATCTGTGATAACTTCTCTGGTAAAGTTGAAGCAGCAGTTCATGTTGAAGATTTCTTTCGTAATCTTCTGTCCGGAAATGGACAGAACAAATCCTGGCACCCTTAACATTAATGTTATCACTTCTTTTACATGCATTATTCCATACTTTGGATACCTTGGGGTCTTTAGGGAACCTGTGAAAGCAAATCCCTTTCTGTCTGGAACTATTAGTGCACCCAAATATGGAATACACACCCATAATCGTGAACTGCAACAATGCAACTGATGGAGTGACAAGTTGACAACTGACAACCTGACAAGTGCATCGCCCACTCGATGTGCTCCAGTGACGTCACTGAGAGAGGGAAATTAGCGATCGGAATCGGATCCCTCGGTGAACACACCTTATGTTATTCCATCTTGGTACAACCCTCATGGATGGGCAGTATGTCATGGGTGATGTTGAGTGTTAACCCATGTTCATGCTCATGCCACTGTAAAATTGTCTTATATTGTCCCCCGTGCTTTTCTTGTCTTCTATTTTTGATAAGTCGAACTGGCTGCAATTAATTTTTGCAGACATATTTTTATGCATATTCATGTTGCTGCCATGCATGTCAATTTATGCTGTGATACCTGTACATTAACCATTGCATTTTTCCTATTAGATTTTTTTTCTTGCATATTTTCTTTGTGTGTATAGTATATATGTATTTAATACATATTTGCTTATTGCCATCACTGATTATTTACATTTAATATTATGCCATTATCTTCGGGGGGTGGGGGGGGGATGTAGGATGGTTGAACTTGTATAATGTCTGTTGCCGAGACGGCGGCGCGATTGGCACCAATGTAGCCCGCATGTCTGCAACTCACTTGCATTCACGTCCGAGTGAGATGTATTCACTCGACGTGGTTCGTTAGTCACGTAAAGCCGTTGGTCCCGTTGCTGAATAACCACTTGTTCCATGCAACGTAGAAACACCATACAAACAAACATAAAGCATCTGTACTCACCATTACCGCATAACGTCAAGTTGAAGGGACGTAGGCTGCATCTATTTTGTTTGTTCGACTGAAAACCTGAAGGACTTCGACATCAGCCACTTTTTTTTTTTAAATGATCTGACAACAAGGTGTAGTACTAACTAACCAACTGAATGAAAGTGGGTATCCGAGGAGGACCTGGTGGACGGACAATTCGGAAACCTACCACAAACAGGAACAGCTTATCACTGACTACTACACTAAAGTGACTAAACTAACAGCGGAAGCTGCGGAACCTTTTACTTAGCGTTGTAAGAATGGGGATCCATTTGCTTTAGGTATAGGCTAGAATACTTAATAAAGAAAACCAAAGTCTTAGTTTCATGGGTAACCTTATAATTATAATTATGTTTCTTTGGTACATATTGCCATTCTATAGGCTATTATTTATCAATGGGGAATGCTAAAAATATTATGATTATTTTAATAAATAAACAGAATCTCTCTCTCTCAACGTACCAAATTATTTAACTTATTTGGATCTAGAGAACCAACAACCCACCAACAAAAGTATGAGAAAAAAAAAAAAAAAAAAGACTATAGGTAACGCAAATTCTGATGAAAAGAAGACGATTCTTTGCGAAACTAAGAGAGAAATCGAGTCATGAATGATAAACATGAAATGAGGTATTATTATCTGAGGCCAATAAAAGTTTACTCTCCTCTAACACTGCACTCAATATAATTGTTATATATATATATATATATATATATATATATATATATATATATATATATATATATATACAATTATATTGAGTGCAGTGTTAGAGGAGAGTAAACTTTTATTGGCCTCAGATAATAATACCTCATTTCATGTTTATCATTCATGACTCGAAATAGAAAGTTCTAAAATTCGACTAATTGATTATGGTAGCTGAAGTATGAAATACATAGGGAAGCGGATTCTTATATATATATATATATATATATATATATATATATATATATATATATATATATATATATATATATAAAAGAATCCGCTTCCCTATGTATTTCATACTTCAGCTACCATAATCAATTAGTCGAATTTTAGAACTTTCTATTTCTGCGTCTTTACATGTCTACCTTTGTCTAAGAGATGACCACTACACAAGTCACTCTACAGCCAAACTAAACTTAAATTGGCATGAAGGGAGGGAGTCTTCATCGGCTGGAGGGAGATTATCACACCTTTAATTTCCCCCGCCAGCACTGAAGGTAACGCCTAAGCACCCTGAACTTTTTCGATAGTATGAGGTTGTATACATTGTCAATGTAGACATATGTAGTTACTTTACATTTTTGTAAAAAAAAAAAAAAAAAGTAGTTTCATTTAAGCAGATTTTTCTTAGGTGTAAATTGGACAGATGAAAGTAGGGTGAAAGAAGCTATTCACGTAAGCAAGCAATTTTCTGCAAAAATTGGGAATGGAAATTAAGTATGAAAGCAGAATACAAATGCATGGAAGAAAGTAGGCACTTGAATTAGTAAAAGAAGTAAAGCCTTTAAAGCAGGAGGATGAGAATATCCTTTGAAGCAGGAGGATGAGAATATTCTTTGAAGCAGGTAGGATGAGAATATCCTTGGAAGCAGGAGGATGAGAATATCCTTTGAAGCAGGAGGATGAGAATATCCTTTTGAAGCAGGAGGATGGGAATATCCTTTGAAGCAGGAGGATGAGAATATCCTTTGAACAGCCAGAGGCTGGGAATAATCCTTTGAAGATCAGGAGGATGAAAAATTGCCTTTGAAGCAGGAGGATGAGAATATCCTTTTGAAGCAGGAGGATGGGAATATCCTTTGAAGCAGGAGGATGAGAATATCCTTTGAAGCAGGAGGATGAGAATATCCTTTTTGAAAGCAGGGGAGGATGGGAATATCCTTTGAAGTCAGTGGGAGGAAAATGAAATCCTTCCCTTTGAACATGGTAGGATGGAGAGAATATCCTTTGAAGCAGGTAGGATGAGATTCCTTTTGAAGCCAGAGGTTTTGAAGAATCCTTTGAAGCAGGATGGATGAAATATCCTTTTGAAGCATGGAGGATGGGATATCCTTTTGAAGCAAGGAGATGAAAATATCCTTTTGAAGCGGAGGATGGGAATATCCGCCTTTGAAGCCTGAAGGGGATGAAAATATCCTTTAGCGGAAGGCGAGGAATATCCTTTGGAAACAAAAGCAGGTTAGGATGAAATATCCGCAGTAAAAAGATACCATGAAAAACCTGAATAGGAAAAAAGATAGGCCAAGAGTTTTTGGGGTATTATTCCACAAGGACACCAAGGAAGATGGTATGTTATTGAAGTATATAGCTACTACTTGAATAATCTGGAAGGCAGGAGACAAGGAAGACAGAATTACTGTTTGTTGAATAACGTGGAAGAAAGGTTTGAAATCAACTGACATTATATTAAGGAATTGCAAGGTTACCTGGAAAATAATAGCATAGTGTTTTGTGAGGTCTGTATGCTGCTGGTAAGGTTGTTACAGTCTATGAAGTATAAGTTTTATGCACATGGTGTTCAGCTTTGATTCTGTAGTTGACAGGTAGATATGTCAGGCAACTTTCTATTGGGAATGTTGACAGACTCACAAATTTAGCTGAAAGGCCAAGCACTGAAGCACTTTCATCTATTCAGTGCTTACAATGAGAAGAGGGAGTAAGAGTAGTTGGAAAAAGATAGAAGAAAGGAAGTGGAAATAGAAGTAAGGTAAAAGGTTTAAGTATGGGTAAAGCTAAGGGCCCAAGGGATGCTGCAAACAATCTTTAGCAATGCCTACAGTGAACCATGAAGTGCTGTGACAGCACTAACCCCTTACAAGGTCTACAGGAACAGAATGTAGAATTTAGGTCAAAGGACAACCGCTGAGACCTATGAGGTCATCCACTGCTGAAATGAATAATAACAGCAAAAAGATTTGAAAGGTGGAACAGATCTTAGGACAAGAGCCAGCATAAAACAGAAGACTGGATGAAATTTACGTCTAACCCAGTTAACACTAAATTATGAGATAAGACCCAATGATGTTCAGGAATAGAATACAGTTTCGGGCAAAGGCCAAGCACTGGGACCTACAAGATTATTCAACGTTGAAAAAGAAAATGGATAGGAAGGTTTGAAAGGTGTTACAGCAGGAAAACCTTAGTTGCACCACGAAATAATTTAGAAGGGGGATAGAGATGGAAGGTACCATAAAAGGAATAAAAGAGGTTGCAGATAGGGGCCAACCACTGTTGCAGCCATTGTGGGGCCAACTGTCTTTGCATGAGCAGTAATCTATAAATGCAACACCATTAAATTTAAAACTACACCTCTTTTGGTAGTGAGGCCTGAGCAGTCAAGGTCATTCTTATCACCCTTTTGCATGCCCATAAAGTTTTGGTTTTCAAGAACAATCAAAATGTTAATTTGAAATTTGGTTATTACAAATATAGGTGAATTTTGTAAATGAAAATACCGGTAGCCAAGGATTTTTAATTAAAAAAATGATAAATATCCAGGTACATAAATTTGTATAAAAAATTCTCCTTATTACTAAAATAATAATTTTCTTATAGATGTGCACCTTCAAAAAAACAATGAAAGTAGACAAAATATGAAAATTTCCACATAAAAAAATTATATATCTTAAATACTGATATCTAATGATAAGTAGTACAAACACCTGTCAGCCACTCAACTAGTGAAATTGACTATTAATACAAGTACAGTATTTGGTGTTCATGTAGACTACAGTCTTGTGGATGGTTCTGTATCTTTCTAGGCCTGTAGAACTTATCAGCATTTTGGTTCTCATGTATTTGGCTATATTTACCACAGAGGCTCCAAAAAAAGAGATTCATTAAGATTAAAATAATCTCCACTTTTGGAACCTAGTCAAAGTGACGCTATTAAAATGGGCTTGTCTAACCAAGATTTGAATATTACTGTCATAATAGCTTATATAATAACTACAGCATTACAATTTTTGGTGCAAATAGACAGTTAGTCAAAATGAAAGGTGTTAATACAACTTACCAACAGAATATCAAGAGTATATAAACTGCTTTTCATGATCAACCAATAAAAACGAAATTTAATTTTGAGCAGAGTATACATAAAGTAATCTGACTAGAATCGAGTCATATGTATTTGGAGCTCTTTGACTTTGTTATACCTCTCAGAGACTCAAAAATCATTTGTAAAATAATCAAATACAATGCAACCTTAAAAAATACAACCATCACCACAGTACACAGACTTGATAAACTAAAAGAATGCAAGTATGTCTTCAGGTCTTGGCTAAGAAGTAATCTAAGCAGACTTACCCAGCAACTCATAAATGCCCAATAAAAATTTGAAGAGATGGTTTCTTTTAAGAATTTAAGTATCTAATTTTATCACTAACAGAAAAAATGCCCAATCATCATGGCTTACTCTTATAATATTCATCACAATAAAAGCTACTACTAATGTAATAAAAAATTACCAAATAAGAATTTACAGTTTTCATAAAAATCCAGTAAAAATGTTTGGCTGGGGTTAAACCCATAAACTTAAAGATGGTCAAGTAAAAGAAATCCATCCTGCTTGGGTCATGAAAGTAGTGATCAGCCTCTGTGTATGGGAGTCTAGTCCTTGGGGACAGCATACACCACCTCGCGTTGCTGGGCTCACTCCTGCCTGCTGTTTGTCACCTTCATCCTAAGACAGATATAACAAAAATTCTAATTAATATACGTATAAGCATTTTGTTAAATGATGAAGTTGTAGAATTCAGCTAATATAATGCAACCTTCAGACATCATATCTCTTCTATGCTTTTATTAATTTCAGAAAATGGACTTTAACCCTTTAACGCCGATTGGACGTATTAAACATCGATATAAATTGTCTGTTGGGGTGCCGGTTGGACATATGATACGTCGATATAAAAAAAGTTTTTTTAAAAATTCGCGGAAAAATAGTTATAGGCCTACTAGGCGAAAACTTTTGAATCACGCGCCTTGGGGGATGCTGGGAGCTCACGGATCAAGGCGTTGTTTTGTATACAATCGTTACCCAGGCGCGCAAGCGCGAATTTCTTTCTTATCGCACTAAAAAGCATCAGCGACACATCTCAGAAATTATTTTGTCACATTGACATAATTTTTGCACCATTTTATATTAGCCATTACATGGAGTATTATATATGAAAATTAGCGCAATTTTATGTAGAATACAACTAAAAACAACTCATGGTTGTAGCTTTTATCAGTTTTGAAATAATTTCATATAAATAACGATAAGTGCCAAAATTGCAACCTTCGGTCAACTTTGACTCTACCAAAATGGTCAAAAAACGCAATTGTAAGCTAAAACTCTTGTATTCTAGTAATATTCAATCATTTACCTTCATTTTGCAACAAATTGGAAGTCTCTAGCACAATATTTCGATTTATGGTGAATTTATGAAAAAAAAAAAAATTTCCTTACATCCGCGCGATAACTCCCGAAAAAATCATCAATTTTTTCGTCCAATTGTCGTAATGTTTCCACCATTTTAAATTAGCCATTACATAAAGTTTTATATATGGAAATGTGCACAATTTCATGTAGAATACAACTAAAAACACCCCATGGTTGTAGCTTTATCAGTTTTAAAATATTTTCATATAAATAACGATGTGCTAAAATTTCAACCTTCGGTCAACTTTGACTCGACCGAAATGGTAAAAATAATGCAATTGTAAGCTAAAACTCTTACATTCTAGTAATATTCAATCATTTACCTTCATTTTGCATCAAATTGGAAGTCTTTAGCACAATATTTTGATTTATGGTGAATTTATGGAGAGAGAGAGAGAGAGAGAGAGAGAGAGAGAGAGAGAGAGAGAGAGAGAGAGAGAGAGAAAAAAAAAAAGTTTCCTCACGTCCGCGTGGTAACTCTTCCGAAAAAAATCATAAATTTTTTCGTCCGATATTCGTAATGTTTTCACCATTTTAAATTAGCTGTTACATAGAATTTTATATATGGAAAAGTGTGCAATTTCATGTAGAATACAACTAAAAACAACCCATGGTTGTAGCTTTTATCAGTTTTGAAATATTTTCATATAAATAACGATAAATAGAAAAAAATTTGTGCATCGGTCAACTTTAACGCAACCGAAATGGTCGAAAACTGCAATTGTAAGCTACAACACTTACAGTCTAGTAATATTCAATCAATTACCTTCACTTTGCCACAAACGGGAAGTCTCTAGCACAATATTTTGATTTATGGTGAATTTATGGAAAAAAAAAAAAAAAAAAAAAAAATTTCCTTACGTCCGCGCGGTAACTTCCGAAAAAAATCATAAATTTTTTCGTCCGATTGTCATAATGTTTGCACAATTTTAAATTAGCCGTTACATAAAGTTTTGTATATGGAAATGTGCACAATTTCATGTAGAATACAACAAACAACAACCTATGGTTGTAACTTTAATCAGTTTTGAAATATTTTCATATAAATAACAATAAATAGAAAAAATTCGTCCCTCAGTCAACTTTAACTCGACCGAAATGGTCGAAAACTGCAATTGTAAGCTACAACACTTACAGTCTAGTAATATTCAATCAATTACCTTCATTTTGCAACAAACGGGAAGTCTCTAGCACAATATTTCGATTTATGGTGAATTTTTGAAAACAGCTTTTTCTTACGTCCACGAGTTACGAATTCATGCATCATTTTGTGATAATATTTTCTCTGTGTTGCCTTGATCGTTTTACAATGTATTATATACCAAAATGATTGCACTTTAGTGTACAATACAACGAAAAAAATTAACTCGATATCTTTAACCATTTTGCTCACAGCGCGATTTGTATACAATTATATATGACAAATTTTTTTCGTGCTGTCATATATCCCAATAGTTATATATGATAATGATTTTTTTTTTTTCATTTCTGATGGTTGCCTACTAAATTTCAGGCAATGACAAAAAAAGGAGCCAAAAATGAACTCTTAATCTTGAAAACTAAGCGTGCTGTGATTTTTTGAAAAAAACATTTTTTCCACTTCGGCGTTTAACGGTTAATTTAGTTATATCTGCTATATAACCTTATGGTCCTTTAGTCTTGTGTGCAGATTACAAATATTTAGTTAAATTGTCACATAAGAATATGCATGCACATAATTCAAATTAAATAACTAATTTGTATTTTTCATAACTTACAAACCTGAGGTCTTAACATTAGGATAAATACTCAGTGCCAGCTGGAAACCAGTAGTTTAAAATAATTGTGTACGCAAGGGACTATTGGCATCTGTGCTTGGTCATGAGACATGTGGGGCCACCCACATACCCCTATTAACTCGTGACCCCGTTAGTTATTTTCTTACCTCCAATAAGTAAGGACGTGCTTAAAATCTTACAGTACTACATGAAAATTTTATGCAGTACAGTACAAGCTGTCTTGACTTTATACCATCTGAAATATTTTTTCCCCATCAGCATAAGCAATGTGGACTACACATTAGTTCTCATTTTTACTGTTTTTAGTAAAAGAAAATAACACTTATTAATGATGGGAAAGAATTTTTTTTTTTTACTGTTTTTAATAAAAGAAATTAACACTTATTAATGATGGGAAAGAATTTTTTTTTTACTGTTTTTAATAAAAGAAATTAACACTTATTAATGATGGGAAAGAAATTTTTATTTACTGTTTTTAGTAAAAGGAAATAACACTTATTAATGATGGGAAAGAAATTTTTATTTACTGTTTTTAGTAAAAGAAAATAACACTTATTAATGATGGGAAAGAACATTTTTTTCTCGACTAACCTAGCCCAGAATTGTACCCGTCACTTCACCCTACCTCTCTCTTGAAGAATGGGAAACTCCCCACTTTCCCCTTCCAGATATGATGAGGTACTAATGCCTTGCTCTAGCCAACTGATACTCGAACCCTCTATGTTAGGTTCATGACTTCAATATAGAAACTAGACCAGTATGGAAGAGACCCATTTGCAGATTCCAGGTTAACTTAGCCAACAACAACTTGGACTAGTCTAATAGTCAATTAACCCTTTAACGCCGATTGGATGTATTAAACGTCAATATAAATTGTCTGTTCGGTGCCGATTGGACATATGGTATGTCGAAATAAAAATTTTTAAAAATTCGCGGAAAAATACTTATAGGCCTACCAGGCAAAAACTTTTGAATCACGCGCCTTGGGGGATGCTAGGAGCTCACGGATCAAGGCGTTGTTTTGTTTACAATCGTTACCCAGGCGCACAAGCGCGAATTTCTTTCTTCTTGCACTAAAAAACATCAGTGACTCATCTCAGAAATTATTTCGTCACTTTGACATAATTTTTGCACCATTTTATATTAGCCGTTACATGGAGTATTATCTATGAAAATGTGTGCAATTTCATGTAGAATACAACTAAAAACAACTCATGGTTGTAGCTTTTATCAGTTTTAAAATATTTTCATATAAATAACGATAAGTGCTAAAATTTCAACCTTCGGTCAACTTTGACTCGACCGAAATGGTCGAAAAACGCAATTGTAAGCTAAAACTCTTATATCCTAGTAATATTCAATCATTTACCTTTATTTTGCAACAAATTGGAAGTCTCTAGCACAATATTTCTATTTATGGTGAATTTATGAAAAAAAAACCTTTCCTTACGTCCGCGCGGTAACTCTTCTGAAAAAATCATAACTTTTTTCGTCCGATTGTCGTAATGTTTGCACCATTTTAAATTAGCCGTTATATAAAGTTTTATATATGGAAATGTGTGCAATTTCATGTAGATTACAACAAAAAACAATCCATGGTTGTAGCTTTTATCAGTTTTTAAATATTTTCATATACATAAAGATAAGTGCCAAAATATCAATCTTCGGTCAACTTTGACTCGACCGAAATGATCGAAAAATGGAATTGTAAGCTAAAACTCTTATATTCTAGTAATATTCAAACATTTACCTTTATTTTGCAACAAATTGGAAGTCTCTAACACAATATACTATCTATTTATGGTGAATTTATGAAAAAAAAAAATTTTCCTTACGTCCACACGGTAACTTCCGAAAAAAATAATAAATTTTTTCGTCTGATTGTCGTAATGTTTGCACCATTTTAAATTAGCCGTTACATAAAGTTTTATATATGAAAATGTGTGCAATTTCATGTAGAATACTACAGCAAAAAACAACCCATGGTTGTAGCTTTTATAAGTTTTGAAATATTTTCATATATAAATAACCTAAGTGGCAAAATTTCAACATTTGGTCAACTTTGACTCGACCAAAATGGTAAAAAAACGCAATTGTAAGCTAAAACTATTACATTATAGTAATATTCAATTATTTACCTTTATTTTGCAACAAAGTGGAAGTCTCTAGCACAATATTTCGATTTATGGTGAATTTATGAAATAAACTTTTTCCTTACGTCCGCGCGGTAACTCTTCCGAAAAAATCATAAATTTTTTCATCCAATTGTCGTAATGTTTGCACCATATTAAATTAGCCGTTACATAAAGTTTTATATATGAAAATATGCGCAATTTCATGTATAATACAACAAAAAAAGAACCCATGGTTGTAGCTTTTATCAGTTTTGAAATATTTTCATATAAATAACGATAAATAGATAAACTTCTTCCTTCAGTCAACTTTACCTCGACCGAAATGGTTGAAAACTGCAATTGTAAGCTACAACACTTACAGTCTAGTAATATTCAATCAATTACCTTCATTTTGCACAAACGGGAAGTTTAGCACAATATTTCGATTTATGGTGAATTTTTGAAAAGCTTTTTTTTACGTCTGCACGTTACGAATTCATGCATCATTTTGTGATAATATTTTCTCTATGTTGCCTTGATCGTTTTACAATGTGTTATATACCAAAATGATCGCAATTTAGTGTACAATACAACAAAAAAAATTAACTTTTTATCTTTAACCGTTTTGCTCACAGCGTGATTTATATACAATTACAGGCAGTCCCCAGGTTACGACGGTGTCGGCTTACGACGTTCCGAGGTTACGACGCTTGTCTATAGATGTTATTTCAAGGGTTACGACGCCTACAACGCTCATCTGGGAGATGAAATATGACACCAAAAATGCAAAATAATCAATATTTGAAGGTTTTTTGGATGATAAATGCCATAAGAATGCAGTTTACATAGTTATCAATGCACCCAAAACATTAAAAGTAAGGTTTTCTAAGGATTTTTGACGATGTTCCGGCTTACGGCGATTTTCGGCTTACGACGCGTCTCAAGAACGGAACCCCAGTCGTAACCCGGGGACCGCCTGAATATATGAAATTGTTTTTTCGCGCTGTCATATATCCCAATATTTATAAATGATAATGATTCTTTTTTTCATTGCTGATGGTTGCATGCTAAACTTCAGGCAATGACAAAAAAAGGAGCCAAAAATGAACTCCTAATCTTGAAAACTAAGCGTGCTGTGATATTTTGAAAAAAAAAAACATTTTTCTGCTTCGGCGCTCACTAGCGAACGCCGCCGTCATACGGGAGACGATTCTTAAAATACCGCTTTGGCGTTTAAGGGTTAAGAATTGACTAACTTATTTTAAGTTGGCAAGACCAGGTTGACCCTGGCTTGGTTAGGTTAGGCTATGTTAACCCTTCCAATTAGGCTAGGACCCTGGTTTGGTTAGGTTAGGCTATGTTAACTCTTCCAATTAGGCTAGGACCCTGGTTTGGTTAGGTTAGGCTATGTTAACACTTCCAATTAGGCTAGGCTAACTCCTCCATCACTTAGGGTAGGTTAAGTCCATCCAAGATGTACACTTAACTAGGCTATGCTAGTATAGACTAGCTTAATCTAGAAACTAAATGACTTAGGTTAGGGTAAAGCCGTTCAAGAAAGTTTGGGCTATCCATGCTAGGCTACAACCACAACCTTCTAGGCTGAGGTGGTAAAAGTGTTTCGAATGGGTAGCTAAGCACTACTCTATGCTTGGCTATACTTATAACCTTTCTAATTCGCCCAACCTAAGATAGTAAGGGCATGTTCAAGCAACCAGATCATGTTAAGTCATCAACCCACTGTTAGGCTAAGTTGACATGTATGTTTGAAACCACCTAACCTATGAGTTAGGCTAAGCGGACCTGGCTAAGCTAAGAATTGTACCACTCAGATAATCTAAGATAGTAAATGCAGGTTCGAAAGCCAAACCGCAACCATTAGTTGGTCCAATCCAGCACATGCATACCCAAACCAGTTAGTTCGGACAGGTTAAGCTAAGAACTACTACTCAGATTGACTAAGATAGTAGCAGTAGACTCGGATTGGCTGAAATAGGCTATGAATATAACCACTTGTTAGGCTAAAAGGTATGACCCAATTATCCTGGCTATAGCATCTTAGGTTACAAGTGCCCTACTTAGGCTTGGCTACCTTAGGTGGCGAAAGAAAGACATTCACCTCTTCCTTTCGACTTAGGTTCCCATTCGATTTCATTAAGAAGAATGGTTCTACAATACTTTCGAAGAAACAAAGCTTTCGATTAACTTTAACTATTTGTGTAAGAGTCAAAGCGTTTGGTCAACATTCTTATAGGAAGAAACCAGCTTATACTAACAAGTATATAAAACAGGAATTCTTCTTACCTGTAAAGGTCTGAAGTCTTCTGGAGTCAATCCAAAGTATGCTAATTCCCACCATTCAGGCTGCATACGATTACTAAGAGGTATCCATATCCTTTCATCAATCCGTGCATTTTACGTGTTGTAAAATGGACTCTACATGACTAGAACAAGGTAATTCATACACTTTCGTATCCTTTTTCAAACCAAACACCATGTCAATCCCCAGGGGAAGCATGCTGGTAGATGTCTCCGTGCTCCCCAAGAGGTTATTGAATTGACTAATCAAATCAATCACCTCCTCATACAAAACCAGAAACTCTTGGTTTCCCCTTCCCTCTGGTTCTAACGCACTATGTTCAGCCACAGGAGACATTAACTCACTCCTACCCTCTGACAAACGTCCGGGTGCGTCATGGCCACCCGACCATACGGCCGCGGCATCTTTGATCTTTAATAGCCACTGATGGCTCGATCTTGAATAGTCAGTAGGATCTGAGAAGGTAGCTATTTGCATACGTCATGGCCTTCCGACCATAAGGCCTCGGCACCTTTGATCTTTAATGGCCGCTGATGGCTCGATCTTGAAAATATTATAGTCAGTAGGATTTGAGAAGGTATCTGTTTGCAATCCTATATACACAAATATGAGAGCAATTTTATCATATTTCATTACTCTGACATCTAGAGTCCGTGGATAACGTTTGTAAAAGCATCGGCGTATGTATAAAGTTCAGCAACGGCATTGTAGTCTCTCTTAGACTCTTTGTAGTCACCACTGACAACTCCACGTCGGCCGCTAGCCCAGCGACTGCCGACGCTTTCGCTCGTTCGGACTCTTGTAAACGGCTTCGTCCTATTGCTTTGAGCTTACCAGCCACTGACTTCTTGATTTTCTTGCTGATTGGGCTGTGACAGTCCTGGTTCGAAGAAGAAGAAGAATTTACTCTTCTCCTCTTGTCCAGAGGATCAGTCATGAAATCCCGTATCCTCCAACGCTTGACTGGTACACTCAGTGATGCCATCAAACTTAGCTATGACACCATCTAGAGAAGAAGAAGACGACGAATCACGCCTTTTCTTTTTGTCTTACTTAGCCAATTTCACCTCTAGATCCTGTTTATTCTTCATTACTGTGTGTACCAACGAGTCAGAAAGTGTATTAGGTTCTGGAGGCAGCGAAGTATATTGAAAATCAGTAGGCTGTGACGTCATGACTACCGCCATTTGCAAGCAGCTTTGCCTATGACGTCAACACGCTTGATGGAAGCGTGAGGCTGTTTATGTTAATCTTGCAGCCAAGATCAAGAGACCCAACCTTTTGTGGCATTTCTACTTTACAAGGATGTGACAGTCCTGGCTCGAAGATGAAGAAGAAATTATTCTTCTCCTCTTGGCACGAGAATCAGACACGAAGTTCTTGATTCTAGCCTTTTTCAACTCTTCACAGCAGCCACACTAGACTAACTTTCCAACATTCACTTGTTCGACAATTACAACTACTTCTTGTGCTTTCATATAATAGGGATGTAACAATCCTGGCTTGAAGATGGAGAAGAAACTTCTCCACTTGGCTCTAAGTCACCTAAGCTTCATGACGCCTAAGCGGAAGGATACAGAGGAAAGACTTGTGTCTTTTCCATTATGTGACTTATATCTCCTAACGCTTGTAATTCTCAAAAACAATGTGCATTAAAAACCTCCTATCCAAAAGCATAGTTGTAAAGTACTCTTGTACCTCGAAATGAAAATGGAAGCATGGCTTCGTGTAGGCCGCAGCTGTGAAGTGACATCATGGCGGTCGCCATGTTTATGACGTCACTGAGTATCTCGAATGCGAAGCCAGCACCCTACCAGAAGTGCAAGGCTGTTGATGTTATTCTTGTAGGCATAGCAACCTGACATTAAAGGCTGCCATGTTGCACTATCTGCTTCTTTACAGATGGCGACGCATCCGACCGCCATTCAGTGCATTTCAGGATAAAAGGGACATCCATCACGTGGGATCCTGGGTGGCAACACGACATTATACATCAAACCAACTGTCCTTCTTGGGTTGGTTCTCCTGATAAGCCTAACGCCGACCGCACACCTGCATCCTCTCTACCCACGTAACTGGAACGAAAACAAGATGGCGATGCACCCCTCTCCCAGCAGGGAAAGGAGCACAATTAGTCATAATTACTTCCCATGCACATCTAGATACATCAAAGCTTTGGATTAAAGGCAATCCATATTAATATGCGATATTCCAAAGCACAGGTAACGAATTAACCGTACCTTAAGAGTTTCTTCACCTACGACTTACTACACAATGAATACTTCGACGTCGAAACTGTCGAAGAAAATAACAGGGCGTTTATCTGCTTCTCGTGATATCCAGGAAGTCTCACAGCATGAGGCTTCATGTTCACATACCCGGGAATTCCAAACAACAACTAGAAAACAACAGGGGGCAAACTAAACCGGCTTTAAAAGGACGGAGCAAAGCACATCCTCACTTAAAGGCGGTAAGGAAATAACTAATGGGGTCACGAGTTAATGAGGGGTATGTGGGTGGCTCCACATGTCTCGTGACCAAGCACAGATGCCAATAGTCCCTTGTGTACACAATTATTTTAAACTTTACCAGTTTCCAGCTGGCGCCGAGTATTTATCCTAATGTTAAGACCGAAGGTTTGTTTCGTATATGAAAAAAATTTTTTTTTACTGTTTTTAGTAAAAGAAAATAACACTTATTAATGATGGGAAAGAAAAAATAAGTTGTTTCTGTGTTTAACTGCACACTCAATAAGCTGAAGTATTTTAAAAGCTGACAAATATAAAATACTAGAGCTTGGCATAAATGGCTACATCTCTAGCCAAGAAATGCATATTTCATAAATATATAAACTGAAACTACTGCAAAAGAAACCAATCCTTGTAATTTTTCATAAAAATGAACTTTCAGACAGCAAGGCATATACTTACCTTTAGCAAAACGGCCTTGTAAGCAATGTACTGGGATGGTTTGATATTTGATGAGGCACACAACTGTTGGGAAAAATTCTTCTATAGCAACACATAAAAATTAAAAATAAGTAACAATAAACCTAGAAAATGTTATTTTCATGATAAAATAAATTTTTGAACATACTCACCTGGTTGTTATATATACTATAGCTATACGTCCCTGACGTCACGGCAGAATTTCAAAACTCGTGGCAATCGCCAATTGGGTAGTCAGGTGTAACACCTGTGCGCCCTCTACCCAGGTACGTGGAACCCTTCCAACTATTCCTCAGATCTTCCATGCCCATAGTCTCTAGAGGGGAGGAGGGTGGGAATTAAATTATATATAACTACCAGGTGAGTATGTTCAAAAATTTATTTTATCATGAAAATAACATTTTCAAACATCTAACGCACCTGGTAGTTATATATATAGCTGATTGACACCTTTGGTGGCGGGTCAGAGACAGCTATCGTTGGAATTGACATAAGTGTTAATAAAAACCAACTTACGGTTCGTACCGGTTAAGGAAGCTGACTTCAATGATATCCTGCCTCATTATGTCTGCTTTCCTTATGAGATCCAGCGATCCACCCAGGGGGCTGAAGACCTCTCAGACTGTCAACCTGTGTCAAACCTCTGTGACTAGACTCCCTACAATACCTTGTTCCGGGCGCTACCAAGGAACAAACTGACCACCTGACTAAGGATCAATGATTGCGGAAGACTGCGTCCAGTCTCCACAAACAACCATAAAAATTCAAGTTCCAAGGTAAGATAAAGGATATTGGGTTATGGGATTTCAGGGGTAGTCCCTTCTCCCACTACTGAATGAGCTGCTACGAACGGCCCCAGCGTGTAGCAGTCTTCATACATAGTTTGCACTTGCTTCAGGTAATGCGAGGCAAACACTGATTTGCTTCTCCAGAAGGTTGCATCCAGAATATTTTGAAGGGATCTATTCTGTTTAAAGGCTACAGAGGTTGCTACGGCCCTAACCTCATGTGTTTTGACTTTCAGTAGCCTGAGATCCGCCTCATTACATTCCGAATGTGCTTCCCTTATTAAATGCCTTATAAAAAAAAGGATAGCGCATTCTTTGACATTTGCAGAGAGGGCTTTTTGACTGAACACCAAAGCGCCTCTGAATTGCCACGTAAATGTTTCGTTCTTTCCAGGTAATGCCTCAGAGCTCTTACCGGACACAGAACTCTCTCTACTTCCTCACCTGTGATATCCGACATGTTCGGAATCTCGAACGCTTTGGGTCAGGGCTGAGAAGGGCGTTCGTTCTTGGCTAGAAATCCCAGCTGTAGAGAGCAGATAGCCTTGCCCTGTCTGAAACCTACAGCTTTGCTGAAGGCATGAATTTCACTGACTCTTTTCGCTGTAGCTAGACTAACTAGGAAAAGAGTTTTCATGGTGAGGTCCTTAAATGATGTCTCCTGTAAAGGCTCGAACCTATCACTCAAGAGAAACTTCAAGACTATGTCCAGATTCCAAGTTGGCGAGGACTGTAGTCTCTCCTTAGTAGTCTCGAAGGATTTGAGGTCTTGGAGATCCTTATTATCAGACAGGTCTAAGTTCCTGTGTCTGAAGACAGCTGCCAACATGCTTCTGTATCCCTTAATGGTCGAGGTCGAAAAGTTACGACTCCTTTAAAGGTACAGAAGAAAGTCAGCTATCTGAGTCACAGAGGTACTGGAAGAGGAAATGGAGTTGTCCCTGCACCATCCTCTAAATGTCTCCCACTTGGATTGGTATACTTTAATGGTGGAAGACCTCCTTGCTCTTGCGATGGCTCTAGCTGCCTCCTTCGAAAACCCTCTAGCTCTTGTGAGCTTTTCGATAGTCTGAAGGCAGTTAGTTGAAGAGCTTGGAGGTTTTGGTGATACCTTTCCAAGTGGGGCTGTTTGAGTAGATCTACTCTTAAAGGAAGGCTTCTGGGGGTGTCCACCATCCATTCCAGTACCTCTGTGAACCATTCTCTTGTCGGCCAGAACGGTACCACTAGAGTCATTCTGGTGCCTTCGTGAGACACGAACTTTTGTAGCACTTTGTGTACTATTTTGAATGGAGGGAAAGCGTACACGTCTAGATGCGACCAGTTCATGAGGAACGCATCTATGTAAGTCACTTCGGGATCTGGAACGGGAGAACAGTAAGTCTCCAGCCTTTTTGTTTCAGCTATGGCGAAGAGGTCTATGCATGGACGACCCCAAGTCCGCCACAGGTTCTTGCAGACCTCCTGATTCAGAGTCCATTCCGTCGCCAAGACTTGATCTTTCCTGCTCAGGATGTCTGCCCTGACATTCCTTTCCCCTTGAATGAAGCGTGTTACTAGGGTCACGCTTTTCTCTTTTGCCCAGAGAAGGAGTTCTCTTGACGTCTCGTACAGGGACTTGGAGTGGGTTCCGCCTTGCTTGTTGATGTAGGCCAACACCGTCGTGTTGTCGGAGTTGACCTGCACAACTTTGTTCTGTACTGAGCTTTCGAACTCCTTGCTAGCCAGAAAGACTGCAGTCAGTTCCTTTTGGTTGATATGGAACCTCTCCTGTCCTCTGGTCCAGGAGCCCGAGACCTCTAACTTTCCCAGTATTGCTCACCACCCAGAGTCCGAGGCGTCGGAAAACAACGCTAGGTCTGGGTTCCTCTGCTTTAGGGAAAGGCCTTCCTGAAGCTTGACGGGGTCGTTCCACCACTGCAGACAGCGTTTCATGGTGTCCGACACGGGAATACACTTTGTCTCCAGTGTCTTCCCCTTGTCCCAGTGCTGATTGAGGTGGAATTGAAGTGGGCGAAGGTTTAGTCTTCCTAAGGAGACAAACTGCTCTAGCGAGGAAAGGGTCCCCAGCAGACTCATCCATTCCCTTGCAGAGCACGTCTGTTTCCTTAGGAAGTTCTGCAGCTTTACCAAGGCTTGTTCCGTCCTCGACACAGACGGAAAAACCCGACTCTGAATCCTCATGCCCAGGCACAAGATCTCTTGGGATGGGGTCAGTTGTGATTTCTGATGGTTTATCAGAAGGCCTACATCTTCTGATAACCGAATCGTCGTCTGAAGGTTCTCCAGACAGCGGATGTAGGAAGGGGCTCTGCGGAGCCAGTCGTCCAGATACAGTGAGGCCCTGATACCTCTCTTGTGTAGCATTCCCGCTACGTTGCTTATCAGCCTCGTGAATATTTGAGGAGCGGTGTTAGGCCGAAGCAGAGCTCGAAATTGGGACATTTCTGCTTTGTAAACAAACCTCAGGTACTTCTTGGAGTTCGGGTGGATAGGGACGTGAAAGTACGCATCCTGAAGATCCAACGAAACCATCCAGTCGTCTTGTCTGACCGCAGCTAGGACTGATCTCGTTGTTTCCATCGTGAACTTCGTTTTTTGCACGAAAACGTTCACAGCACTCACGTCCAGTACTGGTCTCCATCCCCCCGAGCTCTTGGGAACCAGGAATAAACTCTTGTAAAAACCTGGTGACTCCAGATTTCGAACTCTTTCTATTGCTCCCTTCTGCAACAGAAGTTGGTAAGTCTGGCTCCTACCACTGTCTGAAGAAGAGTGCCGTCAGACCTTGCTTCGCCCTTGTCTGAAGCCTCTTTTCTTTGCATTCCTTGCCATAGGTCTTGTGTTCCCTCTACTGAGGGCCCTACCTCAAAAGGGCCGAGAAACTCGAGACACAGGAGCAGTTTCTTTGACCTTTTGAGTTACAAAACTCGTTGGCAGGACTTTCCTTGCTGCCTTTGTCATCAAGTCCTGTGTAGCCTTTTGGGCTAAGGCAGAGGAGACTTCCTTCACTAATTCTTGCGGGAAAAGGTGTGCGGAAAGGGGTGCAAACAGCAGTTCCGCTTTCTGAATGGTTGTGACCCCATTCACAAGGAAAGAACACATTTGGGCCCTTTTCTTAAGGATTCCCGTCGAGAAAAGTGCCGCTAACTCGTTAGATCCATCTCGCAGAGCTTTGTCAATACATGACATAAGATGTACAAGCTCTTCTGTGTCAGCGGACTTGAAGGATTCTATCTTTTTCCCCAAAGCTCCCAGAGTCCAGTCTAGGAAATTAAAAACTTTGAAGGCTCTGAAAATTCCTTTGAGGAGGTGGTCCATCTCAGAGGTAGACCAAGAAACCTATGTTTTTCCCATGGCCATCCAACGAGAGGCGTCCACTAGACTCGAGAAGTCCCCCTGGGCAGAGGTGGGAACTCCCAGGCCGAGAGTTTCTCCAGTCTCATACCAGATACTTGATCTGGACGCTAATCTGGCTGGAGGAAATGAGAAAACTGTCTTTCCTTGGTCTCTCTTAGTGTCCATCCAATCCCTCATTATCTTCAACGCTCTCTTGGATGAGCGTGACAAAACCATCTTCATAAAGTTGGTCTTCCTAGATGCCTTCCCTAGCGTGAACTCTGAAGGCAGGGAACGAGGGGCAGCCGGAATAAAGTTTTCCGGAAACGTTTCCATGAAAACCCTCATGAGCCTTTTTAAGTCCAACGAAGGGTGCTGTTCTTTCCGATCCTCTTTGTCAGAAATGTCTTCCATAGGATCAAAAGGAGAAGGGGGGAAGTCATCGTTTCCTTCTTCCGATTGTCCCATAACGGAAGTAGCGACGTCATGTTTCTTCGTCGTCGCTTCCATAATATCTTCTTGACGCCTGGCGTCCTGCCGTCGAAAATCTTGACACTCTGCATCCTGGCGTCCAAAACCTTGACGCTCGACGTTTTGGCGTACAGCCTTTTGAGTCATGATGTCCTGGCGTCCAGCTACTCGGACGTCCTGGCGTCCAATCTTTTGACGTTTGCTGTTCTGCCGAACCTTGACGTCACTTGCTGAACGCTCGCCGCATGTGCGACACACGTCAAACGCATCCTCAGGTCGACTCACAGCGCCTGGAACGTCCTGAGCTGGACAATTACATACGTCTTTCTTTGCTGAAGGTTGATAGACCTGCATCAAGGAGGAGAGTTTCTGCTGCATATCTTGCAGTAAAACTATTTGCGGAGCTTCTTGCTGCTGGGGACTGACTGGGGAAGTCGCAACATCATTTACTTCTCTCTCCACGTCATGTACGGGTTGAGACTATCGTCCCGGAGACAAGTGCCAATCCGAAGGAGGAGCGGGAGCATGCACTGAAGGCATCCAAGTGTCTGACATTTCTTTGTCTCCTACCAAAGACGAAGGCTGCCTTTGTAACAACTTGCGTCTGAGTTTGGTAGGAGAGCTACCATCGGAGCTGAAAGGGAAGCACTCCGGGCTGCTCCAATGGCTACATCCTGGGGCTTGAGGTGTTGTCTCCTGACGCTGCTCTACCGGATATCGTCTTTTGAGGGGTCTTGATTTCGACGTAAGACACCAGCCCCGTCTGGGAACTGCGTCGTCCGACGACGAAGATAACACTTTTACCTCGCCTTTCCAATGGCAAGGGTGAGCGTCCTGGGAAACGTCAACAGGTACGCTCGAGGGGACGACCGCTCGGGAGCTAAAACCTCTCGCCTCCCTTCGCCTGTCGACTTTCTTTCTCCACTGCATTTGCACTGATTTTACTGTCACTTGTAATTTTTAGATATCTTACATTCGACCATAATTTCTCCCTGTCTTCTGCCAGGGATTCTATCCGTTCACCAAGGGCTTGAATGGCCGCCATCATGTCCTTTAATGTTGGACCATTACCTGTATCAGTAGGAGGATCTGGGACTACCACTATGGAAGATGGATCAATAGGTTCATTAGCAAGGGAAAGAGAACTGTCAATTCCCTGACTATCTTTAGAAGAGCGAGACATACTACTCTTCACTCTCCTGATCCTATCCTTCTCAAGTTTCCACACATAGCGGTAATACTCTATCCACTCAGTCTCAGGTAAATTCACACATTCTTCACATGTATCTCCCAACTCACAACTCTTGCCTCTACATTTAATGCAAATTGAATGAGGATCTATCGAGGCTTTAGCAAGCCAAGTCTTACAATCTCTCACACACATTCTTACACTCGAAGCAGTCAGTCATGTTAGAAAATTCAAAAGAGAGATAAAAACAAGCAAGAGTCAAACCAACAATATCCAAAAAGGGTCCAGAGAAATCCAAATCAAGTCCAAATACAAGCGAAAGCCAAAGCCAAAGTATACTTCACCAAATAACTGCGAAAAAACACGGGCCAAGCGAGCGAAGTTCCAACGATTTCACCGATGCGGCGGCAGGGAAGATCTTAGGAATAGTTGGAAGGGTTCCATGTACCTGGGTAGAGGGCGCACAGGTGTTACACCTGACTACCCAATCGGCGATTGCCACGATTTTTGAAATTCTGCAGTGACGTCAGGGACGTATAGCTATATATATAACTTCCAGGTGAGTTAGATGTTTAAAAATATTCTTTCCATGTCTATTCTTATTACTTGACAATACTACTACCAAAATTATGGAAGCAAATGAAAACACCCTTAGTAATACCATAACTTTGAAAAAAATTAAATTTACATTACAAAATGTTTACAATGAATAGGATATAATTTACTAACAATATCTAACCTGAGTATATACCTTACAAACAACAACTAAACTATAACGATGAATTGACTGCAATGCTCTCAATATGCAGTAAAATTTAGGATAGTATTTATAAAATCCTAAACTTAGGGTTCTTAGAACTTAATTAATTTTTGTAGTGGAAATTTGAAAGATGGCTACTATTAGGTTTATTTATCCTAAAAAAAAAAAAAAAAAAAAAAAAAAAAAAAAAAAAACTATGTATTTGGAATTCTAATATGGTCTATAATCACCAGCATCATCATGAACATTTTTACATGAAATATCTCTGTGTTCAACATTTAGGTTAACTATCTCTCTCCATTTTATCTACGCTGTAACTACTCTTTTATAATGCTTTCTGAACTCCTGTTTCAGTGTAATGAGTCCCAAGGCAATAGAAATGCTCGAACTACGATACCTTTCACAAAATGTTCCTAAACTCTTCCTCATTTGTTCTTGCAATGCAGTTTGCACATTAAAAACTCTGATTCCATGTATATTTTGTAATCTTCAACACTACTTGTGACATCATCTCTAACCTCTAATATTCAGTACAAAGTACAGAATTCACATCTGCACCCTTCCCAAAACTACGCGGTCTGAAGAGGAATCAGGTAACTTTCTCTGAAAGACACAACACTGGCCTTTGGTTGGTTAAGTCAATATGTAATTTTTGTTATAAGAATTCAAACAATAAGCAGTCAAGGCATTTTACCCACTATTTTTTCTACTCAACTCTGACTAAAAGGAAAGGCAGGACCATATGACTGGGTCAGTGTGGGGTTCTCAACACAACTCAGATCAGCAGATCTTTAGTCTACCATTGTATAAACAATGGATGAAATGGCTCTTGAGAATGGTCTCAGCTAACAAGAAGAGGTATGATAGGAAACCTGTGTTACCTGTTGAAATTTGTCAATAAAAAATGTGGCATACCTAACATTACCTTGGGAGGAAGACATGGAAACACTGGCTCTTGTCATATCCTCTCTCCCAATAATTGCTTTGTCATAGTTATTCAGATCTTCTCATCCTTATGTCTCAGTTGCAATGTCTACCCATTATCTTTTCTGACTATTCTAAGTGTGGATGCTTTACTATACTTCTTGTTTTTTTAGCTCCTTGAGTCAAGTCCCTAAACTGCAATTCAGGCTTAATATGATTAATGGGTTGTTAATGAATATATAAATTTTTATAACATAAAACAGGCTTTTATTCAACTCAATCATTTATATTCACAGCACCTGCCTACCATTCCTACAGCTGTATGCTAAGGTGCCCACAATGTACCAGGTTGTTAGATGGATGGCTGAGGGTCTAAGTGGTACTACTGTAAGTATGTGATGCGGGCTTAATAATGTGAAATCCTTCTTTTACATCACCATAAAAGAACTTGGTTTTTTAATCATAAATGAAGGGGAAAGGGGAAGAGATGGGGCTTGAAGCAAGAAATAGCTGGAAGCTCGATAACCAAGTGGAAAGGTAGCAATGAGCACAGATGAAAATTGTGACAAAAAGCAGTATGAACAGGGTGTTTACCACAGTGGGGAATACTTTTAACTGTTTAACAAATGAAGAAAAAAAAATTGAATTCTGGGATCTACTTCTACCTTATCCATCTTAATGAGCAAAGGAAACTTAATATGTACTACAGTATATTAAGAGTCCTCATCTTCTGTCACAAAGATTTAAAATTAATTCAATCTAATAGGTCCACAGTACGTATTTTTTAGGCTTAAACTAATTTCACACATACTTATTCTTCTGCATTATACCTGTACTGTAACCCTTAGAATACCATTTTGGATAGATTTACACTAAAGCAACATAATGTGTTGTTGCAAGGCTTATTTTTCATGAAAAACAGTACAGGAAACAAAACTTTCACACTCTATGAACTGTACTATATCAACCTACCTTCCTCTCTCTCTGAGACAACAGATGGTACCCTGGTAAAGATGAAATGGGAACTGGGTCATCATTCCCCCCTGCTGCTGCCCCCTGTTGTGTTTGTTGTATGCTGTTCCCGGTCTCCCAATTCAGCATGGAGTCGCTCCTGTTCATGCCGCTGCCGTTCAAGTTCCCGCTGAGCCATCTTCCACCGCCAGTATCGAGAGGCGTGAATTTTTTTTCGACTAAACATTTCGGACTTCTTGCGTCGTTTCTGTGGAATAACAAGAGAAGTCTGATCAGGCCCCAACATTATTGAATGAAGAACCCTTTAAAGAAATGATAACACTTCTACATTAGACATACACAGTATACACATCTGTAAAAACTGAATTTATGAAAAATGTCAATCTTGTATTGCTGTGCGACCAATGAGATCTATAGGTATTGTATAATTGTTTTCTGAGCATGAAATGTACACACACATCAACAATGAGTATAACAAGATGAGAAAACAAAAATACAATTTGCATAAGTCACCTCTGTATATATTTATTTTACTGAAAAACTTTCAGGCTGGATAGTAACAAATATATTTCAAAATATTGGTACCTGGTATATAAAGTACAGTAGTATATTGAAACATTACCATTGTTTACCTAATAAATCATTGAGTGCATGACCCACTGCTATAATCAGACACAAAACAAAATATGATTCATTTTTTCAACTTCATACGGATGCTAAAAGACATAAGGGGCTATAACTGCTCATTATGATTAACTTAGGACTGTATTCTCTTGTATTTATATAAGTTTTCTTAAGTATGGCAACACAAATATGATACTGGTGTGAATCAGAGTTCAGGATCATAAGCAAATGATTACTCCAACTGATTAGTACCAGTAGAATTTGTTTGACTTTTTTGAAATAACAAAAGAATGGGTCCTGTTTACTCTTTTCACCCTACTGAGGTCAAACTAAATCTTATTACCAGTATTAAGAGGCATACCTCATGGTAAAATAAAGTATTCCTAAATACATGAACATAATATACAGTACATAATGTACAAGGATATCCATATGTTGTCCATCTAATTATCTAGTACTTTAATAATACTACATGTTAGATATTTGTCTTGCAAAAGTGCAAAACTAGGAATAAAAACCTTAAATATGCACAGGTTTATTTTACCCAACATCTGGTAAACCAGAAGTAGGAAATTTGAATACTACATATCTGCACATCTCCCAATATTTCCATAACAAATTAAACTATCAAACATTTATTATGGCAATAACTTTGTGTACAATTCACCAGTTGTCTAAACTTCAAGTGTGTTCAAATTCATTACTTTGTTTTGTTACTAAATTCATGTCAACTATCCTTTTTATAAAACATTAAAAACATGGTTTGTATTAAAAAATAATTGATACATTTGACACTGATAAATGGGCTGATATTACTAAACAATTTGCCCTAATACTCCAAATTTTTCCCAATGAATATTGAACATTACCTTATTATCTATCCCCCCCCAAAAAAAAAATATAGTATATATGCAATTTGTTCTTATCAATAACAATCAACTTACTGTGATATGGGTACTCACCAAAAATAATACTGGATATAAGCACAGAGGGATAGATGAACAGACGTAGCTAGCATACGTGATTACATCGAATGATCAGCTGATGAGGAAGAGGTGGAAGGCCAGGGCCATATATATTTGTATTATATTTTGACCCTCTTTTTTTTCCTCAAAAATCATGAGTTTATCATATACACAGTATTAAGTTAAGAGCCCAGATTGTCTAAGCACTCCAAAGTTAGGCTAGGCTATATTATGAGAACATTAGGCTACACTTAACATATCAAAGTTTGTGGCTACATGAATAAATTTTTTACACATTTAATACTGCATTTGTGGCATAAAATATTCACTGGGATCTGATATGTGAGCTGAGGTATCTGGTAGGCTGACATTTTCCAAGATGCCATACAATACCAGTTCTTGTATCTGGTATTTACTTAAATATCATTATCATTATTATTGTTATTGCTATTACAATAATCCCTCATAACTGTCACTTTGGATCAAAGGGTTGTAGTGCTTAAATCCCTAAACTGATACAGCAAGTGACACACACACACACACATGCAGTAGATAGCAAGCACATACTGAAACTACTCACAGCAACAAACTTCCTGTATGGATGTGCGCTCTCTCTCTCTCTCTCTCTCTCCTGCATTTTTAAACACAAAGAATTTTCGTAGACTGCCTTAATATGATGCATATGTGTACAAGTATGTACTGAATAGATATGGAACAATACACTGCTGCATTAATTACAATATATTGTTCTAAATCAAATGAATGTTAATAAAAATGGTGTGTAGAGAGAGAGAGAGAGAGAGAGAGAGAGAGAGAGAGAGAGAGAGAGAGAGAGAGAGAGAGGGTGGGGATACGCATTAATGTGTAGTATGACACATACTTGTATATACACACTTGCTAATTACTTGAGTTGAATAACGAATTTAAGCCAAAGGCCAAGCACTGGGACTTATGAGGTCAGTCAGCGCTGAAATGGAAATCGACAGTAAAAGGTTTGAAAGGCGTAACAAGGAAAACCTCGCAGTTCCACTATGAATCAAGTGTTAAGAAAGGGTGGAAAGTAAGATGACGAAAGAGAATATGAAAGGAGGTACAGTAAAAGGAACAAAAGTGGTTGCAGCTATGGGCCGAAGGCAAACTGCAAAGAACCTTAAGTAATGCCAACAGTGCACCTCATGAGGTCCACTGATGGCACTATCCCCCTACAGGGACTTGCTAGCTAGGCTATACATTGACTTTTAGACAAAATGCTTTTGTGTACTTGGCTTATATAAATGAACTTACGGAAAATATTATTCATCTTATACACAAACTGTTAAATAATGTTGTATGTCTAATCTACCATTTAGAATTTTGTTTTTTAAATTCATTATCACCATCAGAGTCATTCATCAGAGGCAAAGGACATGGAGGGGAATGCTATAATGTTTTCTGCTTTCCTAAGCTGCTTTTGTTGTCTCTTGTAAATTACAGAAGAATTACTGCTAACAAGATACGTATTTTGTCTTCTGTCCTAGTTGCATACTTCGTTCAAGTTTTTTTCTGAGAAGTTGTATCAATATATTTCAATAAAAAAAAAAAGACCTTCATAATAGTACTCCATCCTAAAGGGGGTATTTTATGTTGGGCTATATCTTAAAATACAGATGCAACCTGAAAAAACCTACTTTAATGATGAACTAAAAATTTTATTATGTAATATACATACATCATAACATGGGGTCTCACTTATTAGTGATAGTTAATATAAATATTTATCGTACCTTCAAATATACTATAACAGGGTACAGCGTAATATATATGTACTTGAATATGATAAAAAAGTAGTGTAAAAAGCAATTAATATGGAACAAACATCCATTCCATTGCAAATACACAAAATGACTGCAATTCCCTTTAAAATAAGATTCAAAATCAATAACAAAAAATAAATTGACAAGTAATAATGAACAATAAATAAGTACAAGCCGTCAATTTTTCTATGAAAATCTTCCACTCACCTTACATTAGGGTCCATTCCCTAATGTTAAGTGTCAAACTTGTCAAATTAGAGAGAGAAAAAAAAGCATAGAGGTCCTCTGTGAGCCCTCAGCAGCTAGCAGAGGAGTCTTATGTACTACTTGGCCTCTGTTGATGACACATAATAATTTGACTTTCTGTAAATAGGCAGTTTTTTTGTTGCTGATTTTTAGTTTTTTCTTAATATTTACTGAAGCCTTACATATCTCAGAATTGACATAAGTCATGTCTTGCATACACAGAGGAGTCACTGAGCAGAATAAAAATTAACAGAAATTTTAATTCATTCTCTCTCTCACAACAGTTTCATTTACAAAAACGCGAGTTAATTGGATTCTTAATAGAGATGAAGCCTTACATTCATTCTTACATAAGGTATTGTAACTATAAATATCTCTGGTAATGAGCTGCCTACAACATGGTTGTTGTTTAAAGCTATGGTTGCAATAAATGTGTTGCATGATGGTAATTATGACAAAAGCACTAAGGCTTTGATGGTAATTATGACAAAAGCACTAAGGCTTTTAAGTATCAAGCTATGTTTTTTCATGTGTTATTTGCATTCCTAGTGCCCTAAGTGTACAGGAAAAAATTAAACATTTTGGAATTTCCTGGTATTTTCAATCAAATATTTTCCAACCATGTTTACCAATTCATGTATGTCAAGGATCAACTATACTGATATTCTACCTATGGAAAAACATATATACTAGTCAATTTTACTTATACTGTATAGTATAAACATAATCCATAAGAAATGAACAGCAATAACAGAATATAATTTTATGTATTAAAAGATGAGGCAAATGAAAAAGACTCAATCAATCAGTCTGTTATCTGAAATCCCTGGAGAGTGGATGTGAGACCAAGATGAGAGACAGCCAAGGTTATCTGTTATCTTTATCAACCTCAGCAATTTTTACTTAAATTAAAATACTTGGGGACTGAAGAAATCCCCTAATGTTGAATATTCCCTTTGACCACATCAGGCCTGGAAGAGAGAGAGAGAGAGAGAGAGAGAGAGAGAGAGAGAGAGAGAGAGAGAGAGAGAGAGAGAGAGAGAGAGAGAGAGAGAGAGAGAGAGAGAGAGAGAGAGAGAGAGAGAGAGAGAGAGATAACTCTAACATTAATGACATTAAATAGCTGAAATCATGCATTTTAAGCTTTGCAAACATAAATGTATATATATAAACCTGTAATAAAAGCTGGATATTTAAACAAATATACTACTATAAGCAGAGAGTCAGACAAATTACAAACATGCTGAAAGAAGAAAAGGGTGAAAAGATCAACATAGAAGACCTAGAAACAAATAATTACAACACAAAATGGATTAACATAAAAATACAACACATAAATATGCTACAGTATAAACTATCAAACTTTCTCATTGTGACTTTACTACTATGACTTTCATTTCAGATGGTCCACTCAAAGAGAACTGAATAAAAGTAAAATAAGCTTAAAAGCTTAGTGCTTGTCATAGTGCAATCAATCACTGGTTGTGCATCACTCTTTATCTTATCGCTGCACACAATAAAAAGCTTACAGTCCTATGTTCATCATCATCACAAACATTTTTATGTCTGAGTTTCCCTTCATGAGACTGGAAGTAATATGATTGATTTCTACTGTCTTTTTTATCAAAGAACTTTAATGAAATGTTAAGTTAGTGAATACAAAATTATATAATGATGAACAGCAAGGTGAGAAGAGACCAGAAGGTATGGATGACAAAAGTAAAAAAAGCAATGCAGTGGTGGGCAAAATGGATGCTGCAAAGAAACTTTAGTGCCAACCACTTGCATTAGAGTGTACATTAGTGCAAAGGAAAAGAAATAAAGTTGAATGGTAAGGTGGGAAGAGATCAAAGAAACACAATTTTCTGTAGACTATCAATGGCTAATATTAGGAAAAGACCTGACAATAAATGGTTTTAAACAGATCAATTTTTCTTCCATAGCTTTTTTACCTAACCAGCCCGAGAAGAGCCGTTGTTAGGCTTGGAGGTCTAGATAAACTAATCCTTTATAATAATAATTACCTAGATACAGTATATATATGCTATTTAATTGAGGAAATCATTACTAATATCTGTAGACTCACTCAAGCACAGACTAATTTAGATACAGAAATTATAACCAAACTATGAAGCCATAAAATGTCAATGCCACTCATTACTTAGCCCTTACTTGGTTTTTATGGCTGAAATCACATGCCATGTGCCAAATAACTTGTTATAATTAATAAACTTATAACCAATCACTACAACAAATATTGAATACATCATAAACCTGCACCATACAGTTAAGTTTTCTATGTTTACCAATAACTCATTGGATAGCCCAGAGAGTTGTTCTCTGTATGAAAAATTAAACAGGTCTGAAGGAGAGAAAGCTACAAGAAAACCTGTGAGTAATTTTAGAAAGGTACTAGGCAAGGCACACTACAGGTAGTACCCTTACTTTTACAAAATATTTGAAAAAAAAATATTACAGTACATCAAAATATAATCTAAATATTGAAAATAAAAGTCCAATTACAGTATATTAATAACTAAATGTATGGCTAATCAGTGCATGTGCCTGGAATATTTTAAGTTGATTACAATTTAGTGCTAGCCTAGGCCCAGTTACCTTGATTTGAATGATAACTTCAAATGAGTGGCTTAGTGCAGTAACTGACCTTTCAAATGTATATTATTGAATCTGCTTTTAGATTTTCAAGCACATTCCCTTAGACCACTTTCTACCAAGATGACCAACTCTGATTATGTCTTGCGTCAACTTTCACTTATGTTTATAATTGAGCAAAAGGAAAAATAATCTAAATAATGCTCTCATCCTTCATGCACACACTCATACAAAAGCCAACAAACCCATTTACTTGCTAAGAAATTTTGCAAAGAATACCCATTTAAAAATATATACATACAGTGAAGTTAAAAAAGCAAATGAGAGATAGAGATAATAAAGATAAATAAATATATAAGCAGCTGTTAAGGAATAATAATAAGTCACAGGTTGAAAGCACTGAAAAGTTGCAACCAAGCCTCTCCTGTGCATAAAAGCATCAACATTCACAACACTGACAGGAACAGTCTTTCAGCTGGCCAAATAAAAGCCCATCAGTAGAACATAACTGTAGCATTTAAAATGAATAGGGATGTTGATGCTCAGAGCAACAAGTAGCGTACACACCAATACAAAGTGCACTCAACGCAACGGAAAAAGAAGTTCCCTTCTGACATCGTCTTCAAACAATGGTCTAAATCACAATGACCACAGTAGGTAATAAAGAAAACCAAAATAAGCAATGTTTTTTAGTGGAGAAAGCATGAAATTTTCTAAAATTTGACAATGCACACCACATATCTTAGTTGATCAATGCATCAATTAGTAACAAAGCTAATCCCAGCACACCTCTTTCACTTGCGCACTTTTTGAAAGAACAGACTATTCATGGAATCTTTGAAAAGCTTTCATTGAAAAACCAACATCCAGAGTTATACAAAAATCATAACCACATGGATGACAAGACACTTGCAAGGCTACTATGGATACATATAAAGAAAAACCTATCATTTCCCAAGGTTGCTTCCACGCGACTAATATTCTCAGATATTAATACATGACGTACCTGTCAAGGAAAATAACCAAAACTTCAAAGGGTCTTGTAATGAGTGATGAAACCTGTCATCATAATTATCATTACTCTAATTTATTACCAAGTTGCTTAATAATACTAGAACCATATAACTTGCTAATTGGCTGTTGGCACTGTCATTTGCCATACAGCTGAATTTCCTATAATGAATATGGGTGCTGGGCCATGCAAAAAGAATCAAACTAAGGATATTCTTGAACGATAATCAAGATGCATGAAAAAAAAAAAAAAAAAAAAAAAAAAAAAAAAAAAAAACAAAAAAAAAAAAAAAAAAAAAAAAAAAAAAAAAAAAAAAAACTGTTGACTTGTTGCATCAAAATTTCAGCAGACACAGTGTGTGTTTTGTGGCATAATGCAGATGTTACTAAATGGGCTTTGCAGCATCCATTAATTTCGATGTTGAAATTCTTCAACTTTATCTAATTCCATTTTAATTTCTCACTTGAAAACAAACCTTTAGGGCATACCCTACAAGAAAGTAGTAATGCAACTCTGCTGTCTCATTGCACTACTTCATAACATGAAAAAATGATCTTGCTTTCAATAAAATGAGAGATGAGTCCCCCTTAAATGTAAGTGGTGACCAGAATATCAACAATGTATACATGTATCCTGTCAAAAATGATATGATATTTAGAAATAAGTCTTATTTCAACATTCAAAACTCATAAACAGTATCTAGCGCATGTTCTCTAATAACTAGGCTCAAAACGTATACAAAATAATGAAAAAAAATTCTTAGTTACCACATAATACTACACACACATCATGCAGTCTACGTAATTCCCAACAAGCGCTAACTCAAGCACAAATAGCCAAAACTAAAAGCTCCTTGCTCCCCAAAATCTAGACTTCTGAAGTAATAGTTAACAATGTAAATTAATCTTTTGATGTAACAGCTCAAGTGTGTAAACTTAGGTACCCTTATCAAAAAGCAAAAGAATATCAAAATGAACAAACTAAAGTTACAAAACAAGAAAAAGGAGTAATGTACTCACTCTTTTGACTTTGCGGACAGGTCCATTTGAGTCGGAATCTGAGGCAGGCTGGCCTGCATGAAAGGCAAAGTTGTGAATACTCGGCTGCGGAAGTAACACAAGGGCCAACGTTAGCTTATTCCACACTTGCCCCGGCAGGTGGATAAACAAGAGGGGTATCTCAAGTCTACACGTTGGTGGTTAATGTAATCTTAAACTCATCACCTCAGAGTACGGGGCACAGTATTTACATTCAGTTTCTCAGACTTCAAAAGACATATCAGCTAAGCTGATAAGACTCATAAAATAACTAAAACAAGCATTAAAACTAAAAAGTATAAACTAGGGCAGCAAATGAACATCAAAGAAAATCACAATCTTCTATGCAATTTGAATAAAATGGAACAAACAAAAAATTACATAAGGTTGTACACAATTCTCATGTTTTTGCCAAGCCCAACACATAGGTCACCTTCCTGCAGTAAAACACTCAATTACTTAAAGGGAGGAAAAGAACCTACAGTAAGCTCAACTACATAGCAAAATCTTTGCCTCAAATAGTCAGAGAAAACGAAATAACATACTGCGGTACTCTTATGTTGGGGGAGCATCCTACCAAGTTAGGCAATATTTCAAATGGCCCTCAGAATTTCCAATTGTTACAAGTATCTATCAATGAATGAGGGCATATAAGTAAATATAATTTCACAGCAACAATTCAGGAAATTCAATGGTGTTACACTCTTTCACCACATTTGCAAATGAACTTCATAAAAGGATTTTAACAGACAGCATCAATAAATGGCCTATATCAACTGAGGTGAGGCATTGTAACCTTGAAACTACTGCTCCTGACTAAATTTTGCAAAAATAACACTAAGAGTTAATCCATTACGTTTGATAGTCTGTGTTGGAATCTAGGCAAGTATTTAAATCATACAAGGGCATTTGACACCTACAATTCCTTATCCCCATCTACTTTTTTGAGTTCCAGAGCACAAAGTGGCCATGATTAAAACTGTAGCATATAAACAAGAGTATACATTCTTGAGGCCTAGTCATGCAAAACATAAAGTGGTGAAAGAACTAACACACATCCAGCAGGGAAAATGTTGAGCATTTTAAGCCCAAGTTAAGCCATTTTTCAAATTGCAAGAACACATTAATAATCACTGAAAGTTTTTGACAGTGAATGTAATAAAACACATGAAAAAGAATAGCACAACTCACAATCAACCCATTACTGAAATGTGCATGTATAGGCTACAGTGGGAATATATGGGACAAATTACAAAAACAAGGGACACTACGAGAACTCTGGGATCTCAAAAATATAAGGGAAAACTAAAAGGGTGAACATGAAATGGACTTATGATAAATATACAATTCACTATAAAGGTGCTGGCTTTTCAGTAAAAGCTCATTTATTAGACAGATCTCACAAAAAAAAAAACATTAAAAATTGATAAGATTCTAAGACACCCTCTTGGAAAAGTGATCACTTAGTACATATATGGATATTATTTTCTCAGTATCAAAATAGAATTTTATGAAAGTAGTCGTAATGACAATTATGAAACCAACTCCATTCAAGCAAAATCAGCTTTAGCAATAACATCTGATATTCATGTAGGATGGAGCAACAAAATCTGATATAAATGATACCAAAACACCCAGAAACATAAAATAAATCCTAGATCTTCAACAAATATTTATAAGATCTCCAAATAACTTTCCCTAACAATGCCAAAATAAATATATTTCCCTGTCACCTCAGAGAAATTCTTTGGTTTTTTCTAAATATATCATTAACAAAACACCAATAATTATGAGGTTTAGAGTCATTATGAATAGCTCTATTCAAGCAGTATGGCCTTTGGATCAATCAATAGTTTCAAAAGCAAAAATAAAATCCCTTGCAAGCTTAACAGTAATAAATCTATATAAATTACAAAACAATGAACATTACATATGCTTGAATGTAAATGACTTTACACACCTTTGGAAAGTAATGTCAACTGGTATAATACAACCGAAATATTACCAAGAATACAAGACTGAATACCTTACAGACTTTAAATTCTAAGTATCATTAGATGTGGTTGCTGACATGGCTAGTAAAAAAAATTCTTGTTTCACAGATTCAAACCTATTACTTTAACTAGTACAACTACACCTGGTCATAGAGGAAGCAGACTCTTGGCATAACTGACAATTACAACAACTACCTCACTGCAGAGAGAGGTAGTTTAAAGGTAGGTGACGCTGCCAAGGAGTATTCACCACCTGTAGATGCATACTGTACTACACAGACTAATGTCCAGGGGTTTGTACAAATTGGGCATTGTTAAAAGAATTCTTAAATGGAAATTGTTTATGTATTTGAAATTTTTATAAATATTACTGACCTATTATGTTTACTAGGTACAGATTTTTTAACTTATTGGTCTGGCTAAACTACTGCGTGAGTTTCCATGGATACATTAGATAAAATTTCTTGGAATGATTATGGCCTGAAGTGGAACATTCCTTTCCTATACATGTATACATGTTCTGCAAAAACTTCAAAAGTGTCATTGCATTACAAGAAACGCTCCTCTGGCCTCATAACCTTGGCATCTGCGATTCAGTGCATGAAGACCTCAGAGCTTTCTCGACCTCATCGATGCAAGTTACAGATAACATTGTAGCCATTCGCCCAAAAGGGGGGTTTTCTTTCCTGTGGCACAAATCGTTTGACAATATGGTGAATGTGATGACCTATAGGAGTGATGGATTGCTTGGGCTTCAAGTGACAGTAGGGGACTCTAAGATCCAATAATTAATGTTTAAATGCCCTGGGAAAATAGCAAAATTTTCACCAATATGTACTGCATGATCCTAGGCGAGTTACACAGCCTTATTAACTGCATGATCCTAAATGAACTACACAACATTATTAACAATTCTCCTGCTGATCATATTGGTATAATTGGGTACTTAAATTCTCACCCCACAAAATAATTTTATAATGAACTTGACCACTTCTGTCAAAGTCACACTCTACAAATTAGCGATGTAATGCTCCTCCCTCCCTCCTCCTGTACCTATGTACAAAACAGAATGTACATAATTACAATCTCCTGGCTGGACCACTGCATCACATCCCCTCAACTTCATGATTCTATTGAGACCTGCAACAATCGCTACGATCTTGCTATGGGCTACCTTCACATCCCTTGGATAGTTTTCCTTCAGTACCCCACCCCTCCCTACTGTGAACCCCCTAACTGATCACCCACCTGCTGTTACCCAAGATTTTAAAAACCAGCAGAAAACCAGGTCCTTTAGGGAAACCACAGAAACCAGTTTGTGATCAATAGTTCAACCGGTAGACAGCTTAGTGTGCACTAACTCAAAATGCAAATATGACCACCACAGGAGAGATCTGAAAGAATTCCATTAAAATATAATTTCCACTTTGATTGCCTCCAGCAGGAATACCTTTAGACCTTGTCAAGGCAACTTTCGTAATATACCTGGCTGGAATGACTTGGTTAAAGATCTGTATACACATTCGTGAGAAATGTTTTTACTGTAGAGGCAAAATGGTAGCCTGAGGGAAGGTCACTTCGTACTGTTAATGAGAAAGGCAAGAGTGCAGTTCAAACTTGCCCTTAAGCACTGCAGACTGAATGAAAAGCAATCAAGAGCTGATGCAATGTTTCTAAAATTAGAATCTGGCGATTACCCTTGTCTTTGGAAAGACATTCAATCACTAAATCCCAAAACTAAAACGCTACCACAGAGTAGGAGAAGCCGTCGGTGACAAAGCTATCACAAGAATGTGGGGTGATCACTTCAGTACTATCCTAAATTGTATAAATGATCAAGACTCCCAAAGAGAAGTAGATAATCTCCTTACTGATAACATTCAATTTCATTTCACCAATTGTATTATGCCAGGTAACATCAGCAATGCCATAAACAACCAACCTAATAATGGGCTATCTGCTAAAGCTTTCAAATTCTGCGGTCTGATAATTCACATTCTGCTAGCTGCTCTGTTTAATGCCTGGATAATTCACCAATTTCTTCCAGACTCCCAACTCTTCAGTTTGCTTAATAACATTAATCAAAAACAAGCTAAAGGATGCAGTCGGCCCTGGCAATCATCGCACATCTGCAATTACTACAATTGTGTCAAAGATACTCCCGTTGGTTCTACTAGTGCGACATCTCCCCTTTCTACACACTACTGACAACCAGTTCGGTTCTAAAGCAAACCACTGAACGATATCTGCATCTGCGTCCTGAAAGAATTGCTGAACTGGGAGTTTAAAAACCAACAAAAAACCAGATACTTTAGGGCGACCACGGAAACCAGGTTGCGGTCAATAATTCAACCGGCTGACGCCTTACTGTGTACCAACACAAAATGCAGAAATGATCACCACAAGAGGGATCTGAATGAATTCTATTCGAACATAATCTCCGCTATGCTTGCTTCGGGCAGGACTGCCTTTAGATTTCGTCAAGGTAATTCTCGTAATATACCTGGTTGGAATGACTTGGTTAAGGATCTGTATACATACTCACGGGAAATGTATATATCATATATTATATATATATATATATATATATATATATATATTATATATATAATATATATACATATATATATATTATATATATACTATATATATATATATATATATATATATATATATATGTATATGTGTGTGTATGTGTATATATATGTATATATATGCATTCAATTTATGTATTTAGCCCTCTGGACCAGACTACTGTAACCACCTAAGGTCTCTAGTGAAATTTAAGCTATATAATTTGTGCACTAACTGCTATAACTCTCAATGCATTTTTTTTCTCACCAACATTATTACTATTACCAGTATTATGATTACTATCTTTTATGCTACCTCAGCTATTTTGTGGATAAGTGCCGATTACTAATTTTTCCTATCATGTTGACTCATATATCTAGATTGTGTATGTTACTGTGTATTTTGTATGTTCATTGTATATGGTCTTGAACCGAAATAAAGGATATTATTATTACTTGTCATCAGCCTCTACTGTTTGCCTATGCTTTATACATGTGAGAAAAGCATTTGACAAGTAAACTAAATATAGCTCTTCCTGAAGCTGCACAAATGAGGCACACCCCTCTATTTAATTGGTATTTCATGTTGCTGGTTCTTATCACACCAATTCTGTGCCAAATGGGGTAACATTGTTGTACACCTTCGGCTCCCTAAACGGGGTCCAGCAAAGGGGCATACTCTCTCCATGTCTATTCAATATGTACACTAATGCCCAGAATGCCAAACCAAACTGAATTCACCCCAAATTGGATGCACTGACGACAAAACAACAATAAACCACCTCTGTTACGACGATATGGTTCAGATTTCCCTATCAGTGCAAGGTCTCCAGCGACTCATCGACACTAGCTGCCATTATGCAGAGAAATTTGATATCCTATACAATGAAACAAGAGCCAGTGTATGTCGCTACTCCTGATATCGGTTAAGCGTATTGCAGAACCGCAAATTTTCCTCGGAAATATTGGCTGGAATTTGTACATGAATTTTCGTAATTGGATCACATTATCACAGAAAGCCTAAAAGATACGGCAGACAAAGAACAGAGGTGTCGTAAACTATGTGCAACTGGCACATGATTGCAAGGAGGTTTGCCTTTTGTCACTGAGACATGAAACTGCTCCTCTTCCGTTCATACTGCTACAGTATATATGGGTATTCCCTTTGGAGAACTATACCATAGAGACCATGAGGTGTATTACAGTTGTTCACAATGACATTCTGAGATGCCTCACAAACACCCCTCACTACCAATCTGCCACTCAAAACGTTCACAGAAAACCACCTGGATAATTTAAAACTCACTTTTAGACAAACAAAGTCCATTCTGATCACCAGACTGAAAAACGGCAGCAATTGGCTCATACAAAGCATCCTAGCAAGTGAGGCAAGACTAAATTGTGGGAGACATGAGGCATCTGTTCCTTAAATGACTTATTCTGTATTTCTGCAATTAGGAAGTGACAACTGCAGAATCTGTCATTATTATTATTATATATTTCTATGGTTATTGTTATATTATTGGTATTTTCTTTTTATTATTGCAGTGATTAATATCACTGTGGAGTTTTGCTATTTCCAATTTTCATATTTAGCCTTCTGGACCCGACTTCACTACTATTCTCAATATTATTACTGTCATTATCATTATTATGAATACTTTTTTCTTTACTTCATCAAAGGTGTGTATATGTATTGACAATTTATTATTTTTTATCATGTTACCTCACATATCTAGTTGTGTGTTATCGTCTCTACTTTGTATATTCTATGTACGTATATGGCTTTGAGCTGAAATAAAATATGTTATTATTATTATTAATACAGTGGTACCTTGAGATACAAAATTAATCCGTTCCGAGGCGGCCTTCGTATCATGAGTTTTTCGTATCTTGAACTGCATTTTACATGTAGAATGCCTAATCCGTTCGAAGCCCTACAAAAACACTCCAGTAAATTATATTTCCAGGCCTACAACACATGTTCTAGGGTTACGACGCCGATCCGACGGAAGAAATATGACTCCAAAAGGCAAAATACTGTACATACTTGAGTAATATTCAACTGCATGTAATTTTCAACCCCATTTTTACTGCATATATTAGGACTTTAGCATATGTCCCTTAGCAACAAGCCTAGCCTATGTTAGCGGTTGCTACTGTAGCCTAGTCTATGATTCTGACATCTAAACCTAAGAAGCTAAAAGCTTAGAATATGCCAATAAAATGTATAAATAATCAGAATGTACTCATTTCACATAATTATTAATTAATCATTAACTATAATACATAAACAAACCAAAAAATAACTTCCAATCGTTTGTTTACATTCAGCTCTTACGAGTAGTACTGATGAAATGCCAAGCAATCCCTTTTCCTAGCACACAGTAAGCCATAAATTTTCATTAGTATCTCTCTTCAACTAATGAAATTACCAAACAGTATAATAACCATTCATTTCTATTCTTTATTCTATCTTTACCTAATGGAGATACCGAGTTACTGACAGCTATAATGAAACATATACATAACATAATATTAAAACAGAAGAAGAATTCAAAAAAATACGTATTTGTTGGCTTCGATGATAGCAGTCTGATTTATTTTGTATTTTATGATATCTAATTCACAATCTTTTTTATTAAATGTATTGCATGTACTCATTTCAAATAATTATTAAGGAACCATTAACTATAATAAACAAAAACAAAAACAAAAAGTTTCCAAACTTCTGTTTACATCCAGCACTTACGAGTACCGAACAATCGCCAAGCTACTTTTCCTAGTACACACTAAGCCATAAATTTTCATTATCTCTCTTCAACTACTGAAACTACCAAACAGTATAATAACCATTCATTTCTATTCTTTATTCTATCTTTACCTAATTTTTCTTTTATTAAATGTATTGCATGAATAAGTTTTTCAATTTACAGCATCCTTTTACCAATAGAATACATAAAGCACAAGGGGTAGATGCTGACCAATAGGAGACCAGGATCTTATGGGGTGACTAGCATCAGGAACCAATGGGAGAGCAGGAGGATGGTGGCGAGTTTACTCAGTTGGCGGGGCATTAGTTTTAAAATTCTTCTCGGTGGTCCAGGCAAATCTCGGGACTTTACAGCTACAACCTTTCGTAACTTGAGGAATTTTCCTATGTAGAGCCATAAAATTTTTCATATTTGCTTTCGTATCTCGAGTTTTTCGTAAGTTGAGCCTTTAGTATGGCGAGGTACCACTGTAACTGACCATGGTGTGCAGAAACCTTACACCATCTAACAGACCTCTTCTAACCTTTCCTCAAACCTCAAACTCTGCCAACAACACAGTCCTTTGAGCCCAAGTTATTTTATGTGACTCACTTCCCATTCATTTCCTATGGTCTCTTTCTACTTGGCTTTCAAATTTAATTTCCTCCTTCTCCAATTTCTACCAATATTCTAGGGAAGAAATAAGAGTGGGAAAGCTGACAATGAGGTTTAGATAATTTTTCTTGGAATACTACAGTCCAACCTCTTAAATCTGGAAACCATGGGACCAGGCCACTGCCGGACCACAGAAAATCCCAGAATATAGAATACATCCATAAAAAATCAAGCCCTTAGGTAATGCCACTTACAAATAGCCTAGTTTCCGACTTAGCCTACTACGAGCTACGTTCTGATACTGTTTTTTATCATTTTATTACTCATATATTTTAACTTCTTTATTTTATAACTTTATACTGTATAACTTTCTTTAAAATAGTGTACTTTAACACATGTAGCCTATATTCCCGAATTAGCCTACCCAATCGTAAGTCTAACTACAGTACTAAACTTCTCAGAACCTGCACATTATTATCGGTGACTTTCATATCCAAAATTTCGTAGCTTCATAATTATTGGTAATAGTTTATTTTTTAATTGTAGAGGATAGAGAGATAAAAAAAATGAATGAATTTCGGCGATAACTGGGCATTTGAATGTGGCTGTTGCCGTCAAAACGTAAACAAAGCACACCAGTGACATCTATTGAGGAAAAAGAACAATAAACTATTCGCTAATGAAATAAAGATTTTCTAGTATGGATAAAGATTTCTGCTTGCACTTCTTGCCTCTAGCATCATAATTATAATCTCATGGTTGACATATCGAATAGGTAAATACACAATTACATAAAAGAAATGATCAAAACTGTATCTTAAGCACATACAGAGTAAGAAATTTATGCTTGACAATGTTTCATTGTTTTGATTAAAAGTTAAAAGGTTTGGCTTGGTTGAGCCTTCTCAAGTGGAATAATTTAAAAAAATATATATATATTTATTCTTCCAAGGTTAATATCAAAAGCATATTTGACCTTGCATATTTACATTACTAACAACTATTTTCATATAAACAAAGGATATATGGCATAATTTTTGCTGCCTGAAGTTATAAACAATACATGGTGCGTCCCTGGCGGTGGCGGAACGAACTAATGGCGGCCGATTCAAAATCAAGCCAAACCACAGGAGTTTCTGGACCATAGAATGCCGGTTTTAAGAGGTTCAACTGTACTAGTAATGGTAGTTTGGTAACCTGTACATAAATGTGAAGATCTGTTCTCTAAGAAAATGCCAAATCCATATGAGTAGAGCGGTTGGAAACGAAAATCACCTTCCACAGTACTCTTGCAGTAGAAGGCTCGCTCACCCAAGTCAAGTCAACTCTAATCTCTGATGTCTGCACTTTTCAATTTGAAGATATCTACAACACTTTTTATGTATCATATGTACCTTCCATGTATGGGGGTATAAAGCCTGGAGAAGAGATAAAATAACTTTAGGTTCCAATATTACTATGAATCATTCCTACTTGGTATATATACTTGTGCTACTGAACATTATTCAGGCTTTGAAAGCAAATAGATCGTGATGTGAGGATTGTACTGCCAGACAATGAAAACTTGACTCTATTAACTTTCTAAGGTGGGTTTGGGAAAGAGCACAAAAACTTGGAATTTCATTAAACATCAAATCCAAGAGTGTTTCTCTCTTCCATATTCGCACTCCACTCAGGAACCATTTTCTCTTAAAAAAAAAAAAAAAAAAAAAAAAAAAAAAAAAAAAAAAAAAAAAAAAAAAAAAAAAAAAGTCACATAGTGAAGCATCAGTGTATGGAACCTTAGGATTGGTGATATTTTGATTGAATGTCCTGACATTTTTTCGAGTCCTTTATGACATTTTTAAAAGACTAATGGTGACATAGTAAATCTGAATGTACATATTTATTAATTCTTTTATATGGGCATTGTCTAATTCATTTCATTTGCAAATGCTACCTGTATAATATTACTCAAGAATTCTGTTAACAGTACATGTGGATGAATAAAATTCAAATTCTGGTAAGACAACTGTCCAGATGGTAGATGGGCAAAAATTTTGTGCTTCAAGTGTAGTTCCTGGGACTTGCATTTTTCCTCCAAGTCATTCCATCTAATTGCTAGTTACCTTTACACTGCTGTTGATACATTATCTATTTATTAATTTCTTTTTTAATAAGTGGGATCTCTTCCTGTTGTCTTTCCCTTAACCTTCTTCCTAAGGAACGCCATATTCTTTGGAAGCTTGAATTTCCATCAATGGCCCCTATGGGCTTCTTCCATATGAAGGAGTTTCATCTTCTGAATAATAATATTGCAGCTCTCAAAATCTCCTTGGCTTTGGGGGATTAGTAAGGGACAACTGATTGCAGTGCATAATTATAAACAGCAACACATTCTTTATTAACAAACACCAAAGCTATCAAAGGAATGAGTATAATAATAAAAGAAACTTCACTACAAAATACTGATTCAAGATGGAAGATTATCCAAGCCAAAAAATGAACAAGCATAAATCCTCAATATAAGATGAACTGTCCTTCTACACATTTAATCTGACTTAGCTGTTAGGTGAAATGGATTTTGGCAAGTAAGGTAAATGCTCCGTGCCACAGTTTTATGGTCTTTCTGTAAACTACTGATTTCCTTATAAAATTTGAAATTCTTTGTTTATATTTCATGATAATTCAGCTCTCAGTCTACTGACTTTGACCAGGAGTAATAGCATTAGCAAAAGTAATAGGTTGGTAATTTGCATGAACATTGTGTTTCATTACGGTATCTCCAATCTTTAATTCACTTTTTCTGTCATCACTACAAAAAACTCTCCCCCTAGCTATTACAGTAAACAATTAATTACTATTTTATGGCAATTCTTATGGGGCCATTGCTTTTGTGCAAATTATTTATATGTATTGCAGAGCACCAATTTGTTTGTTCTACAGTAGTTAGACAGTACAAAAAAGATTTTGGTTTAAAATAACTTTCCTTTAATGCTAAGAACTGCCTCAATAGATTAACTTTCACACAAGCAATGCAGTACAATAAGCAGAAACGTGAATTATTACTTGCTTCCTAGATCTTAAAATAAAAAAGCTTTTCAACTTAAGGAGACAAACATTACCACACATCTGTTTCTAGAAAAATATTAACTCATAAAATACCTATAAGCTTGATGCTACCACAGACGAAATGTATGATCTTGACTCATAGACTGCATTTCTAAGCTGAAAAATTTACCCCATATGTATATAACCTATTCAGATATCAGTATAAATAATGTTTGAAACACAAACCTAACCATAGAACTTTTATGAAACTTACAAATAAGTGAAATTTACAAATAATCTTATAATCGATTCCTTGGTAATAAGAGATAAACTGAGAAGAAACAAGCAAATCTGGTATAAAATACTTACTCCTTTTTTTCTATTTTCTTTTTTCTTATCTCTCCTAGATCTTGCTACTTCAAATTCGTGACACTCTTCAACATGTCTTATACCATTACGACGATATCTGTAAAAAAAAAAAAAATCTTGGTGTATATAATGAAAATGCATTACACATACAAAACTATTTCTGACAAGCAAAGTACTACACATTACATAATTTCATTATTACTATATAATTTCTACTGTTCCTGTTCAGTCTCTCCAATACCACCAGAATAAGAACGAAACTGTAAAATCGCCATCTTGTATACAATAACCTCATTGTATACAAGATGCTCACTGCCAGCCTTTAATATTAACAGTAATTACTCTTGACAAGATAAAATACTTCCTCATAATCAGACAACATATATTTCTGATACAGTCAACCCTCGTTAAGACGGACTAATGGGGGGGCTAAGGTGTCTGCTAAGACAGACAGTTCGGTTTAACCAGTGATACCTACAATATACACCTAAGATATACTATTTCATTATTTTAATGAAGAGTATGAATAATAAACCAATATAGAAATGTCCGAATTAAACCTCATGGTAAAGGATGAAAAGTGAAGAATAAAACATGATAAAAATGATAGAGTTCATTCGCATATGTAGATGCCTCGCACGAGACATGAATGCATAATTGTGTAATCAAAATTCACTACTGTAACAAAAAAAAATTTTCTATTTCATGTTTTTTTTAGTTCAGTTATTCATTCATTATAGTTTATTATAAAATACTGTTTAAGACTACAAAATACATTTCATCACATCGATCTTGGAGAGGATTTTTCTTTATTGTTACTAACGTTTGCAGTCATATTTTGTGATCGAAATGTCTATAAATAGAACAGAAGTAGAGGGCTGTCATTGGCTAACAGATCAACATGGCAACCAGACAGCCAATCAGGTTTTAGCTCTATTCTGTCTGTCAGGGAATGTGTTTTGAATCCAATATTTAGCTTGTAATAGTGTATGCATTTTACTGATTATAGGAAGAATAGAATGAGTTTCTTCCTTCAAAACTTGAAAAATAAAAGATGATAAAAATGATGATAGAATTAAGCTGCATAGAGAAACTGGCAATTTCTCTCTCTCATGTCATATGCCACATAAACACAAGTATTGTTCAGTAACTCAGCTTTTGTCTTTGTAAAGTTTACCTTTTGTCATATATATGTTTCTTTTTAAAAAACATACAAAGCATTGTACTGTAGCTTTGTACAATATGTATAAATACAGAACTGTAAAAAGAAAAACGGCACGATCGGCTGACCCTTTTTGGTGTCTGTCTGATCCAATATCCGGATTAAAGGGGTCCGTTTTAACAAGGGTCGACAGTACTACTGCCAAATTTTTGCAAATGAATGGTATAATGTTCAATATACTATAACAACAATGAACCAGTCCTAACAGAGAAGCTAAAGCTTTGATTCCTTCCCAATCTTTACTTCACTAACTCTACAAAAAACTATCTTGAAAATTTCAAGTTAAAAGAAAATCCCAACCTGAACATAATGAAACTCACTTAAAATATTTTACTACTATATTATTCAGATTTTAAACAAATTAGACAACTAATTACTAGTATTGATGAATCAGGAATTGACTTAAAAGGATTCTTCAACTGGGAAAATCCTGCTCATCCTATGCCAGCAAAGCAGACCACGTACCACAGAGATTTTCACTGAAAATTCGACTTTCATATGAAATCACCACAGAAAAGTCCTATCACAGGTCAACAATGCTAAATAGCAATAAATGTAAAATAGAACATTTTACAGCTACAGCAAAATAACATTACTGGATGAAAGCAATGTTTTTATGAAACTCATTTGTTCTTAAGAACGCATTACTCATTAATAGCTGTACTATCCGTACTATGTGCTCAGTTACATCAGCTTAATCTCAAATCCACTAGCACATTAGGCAATGCTTTATTTATCCATGAAACTTCAATGAAGCTGGTGATGCTACTGCGTTTCCCAAGGAATGGATGTGTGTGAGATTCTGCAAGGTAAGTTTGGTACTGTTGAACCTGGAACACAAGAGGCAACCTGCTCCTTGATGTAGGGCCCAGAAAATAGCATTTAATGAACAATGATCAGTGAAGGGTTGCATAATGACATGAAGAAGGGTAAGCAAATAACTAAAATATTTATACACTCACCTACAAGTAGAAGAACTATGAGTCCAGAGTTCACCTCATACACACTGGAAATGTGGGTACTTTGTCCATGGATGAAATAAATGTACTATGAGATCTACCATATTTGCCCACACAAGTATGCATGGCATGATTAGGGTAAAATCCTAAACCACTTTACAACCGAGAAGTATACAAACCACAGTTAAATATAGCAAATATCTTAACAATATACAAGTAAAAATAATATGCTGTTACGACTAGTTAAGAGACATGGATAACCAAAGGTAACTATTACTTCGAACCGGTAAAAACAATATGTATAGTTACTGAGTAAAAAATGGGTAGACAAAAAGATAGAAGAAAGAGAATTATGAATAGAGGTACAGAAGAAGGAATGAAAGGGGTTGCAGTTAGGGGCCAATGGGACACTCCAAAGAACCCTAAGTAAATGACTACAGTGCACTCACTAACCCCACTATGGAGGACTTTCAAGGAATCACATGAATGAAGAAATGACTGAAAAACTGAAAGGAAACAAGTACTCAACAGTAACAATGGTGATGAGACTGACCAAAATATGAAGAGATGCTAAATTATTGATAAATGCCCTAAACATGTACAGAAAAAATTCGTGAAACAGAATCAATGAACAAATGTGCGAATGAAAAGTATGTAATGTATGGCACATCCTTAAACTGGCGGAATAATCCTGGGAAGCGAAGCAGCACAACTGGCTTCAGAGTGATCAAGTGGAGAAATAATGCCTTCTCCTCCTGGCCACCAAAGTATGAGCTTGGCATGAGCATTGAAATTTTTCCCCTTACATAATATTTTAAGTATGTGTGACTGAGTCTGCTCTGAAAAGCAGAGACATTTTATGAATAAAGGGATTGTACATTGTGCAACAAAAAGGACATTCAGCTGGAAAAAACCCTCCCCTGCCAACAGTAACAGGATTAATTAATCACATTAAAATGCCCAGCTGACTAGCCATGCAGCATACAAGTAGTAAATGGTATGGTTAGCATAAATAAAAGCATCTCCTGGTCACTACCAGTCAGGCTCTCATAAAAACTGTCATAATTAATTCTATTTTCATTCATTAAAGAGATCAAGTACCTAAAGGAACTGGTATCCCTTATAGCATATATTCTCAGCACAAAGATGCATTCATTGCCCTCAGCGCAACTGTTCAGACAATCAAATAAGCCAACAAAAAATAATCTTCTGAACAGCATCTTGAAGAACCCTCTACAATACTTGTTAAGTTTAAAGGTAAATGTCCTTAGTTACTGCGGGGAAATAGAAAAAGAACTGTGTATGGTATGCTCTTTCAATAGCTCTTAAAAATGGCAAGCTGAAGCACAGCTAGAAAAATAACTGCATTCAATGTAAGGAAAAACAAGCCCAAACTTAACATGACAACAAGCAAACGTTCCCAAATATTTACAGTGTATGTACAAGTTTATTAAAAAACCATCCCCTATACACATCCCAATAATGGGAAACCATAATTACCAAAGGTAAGATTTTATGACATTTATTTTCCATTACTAATCAATGACTCCAGAATTCATACAATGCACAGTAGAATCAAATTTCTCACCAATATGCCCATTTCCCTACAAAAGGGTGTTATAAGAAAAATGTGCACCATTTTCTGCGTTGGAGTCTTCATCTGGTCTTTGCTAAATTAGCTGGCTTCCTTAACTTTGCCTTGTACAATTCTCTTGTGAAAAATGGCCTATGGACATCTAGCAACGTGACTCAGTGGTCTCCCTTAAACTTCATCATGATGTAGTAATTCTAATGCCATTATCCTTATTATAGAGCAGATTAGTTTAATGAGATCACGAAGTCACATCCATAATTTGGAGAAAGTTAAAGGCAGACATAATGCAGCTGGTCCTGAAGAAACTTGTCTATTACTGCATTAAAACAACTAATCAAGAATTAATTCTAAAATTGTATTATCTCTAGAATAAGAAAATGTATACATTAAAAGGTTAGGTAAAATGGTTACCATTTCATAATTAACAGAAGTATTAACAGTTTTTCTCTTATTTTACTTGAACAGATGGTGTTAAGTTTAAGCATCCAGAATTCCCTAAAAAAAGTTCAGTTCTTATTAAATTTTCCTCTGCTGGTACAATATACATCTATATTTTTTCTAACTGCATAATTAAAGATATCTTCTATACTGTATAGAATAACAGTAGCCTGTGATGCTTCCAGAATACGCAGACTTGTGCACACAAAATCCAGTTACAAACTTCCAAAAAGATCAGCTAAAAACTTCCAATGATATTTTTGATGGTAAGAACCAGAGTAAAACATAGGAAGTGAAGCCCTCATTATTGTTCATGTGCTTGACTAAATATCATATTCACATTAAATTCTTTCTCCCTCCAATACATTGAAATATGAACATACATGCTAAAGAATTAACTATTTTAATTACTGAACCATATGTCACTGTACAAAATGACATTAAAGATTCTAACAAAATTCATTTCAAAGATTTTTACTGAACCTTGATATATGTTGTGAAAAATTACTTGAAAGTAAACACACGCATCAGTAAAAATGAAAAAAATTGTACATCAATTCTTACTAAAAAGATTTTCCTATACAAAGAAAATGTAACCACTCAAACCTCTAAATAATAAAAGTTTAAATTAATGACTCACCTTAAAAGCTCTCTTATTCGCGTTCTGAGCTCTCTTTCACGAACCATGGAATTAATTAAGTTTGCATGTTCACTTGCAGTTTGAAATTGACTGATTGTACGTAGTTTTTCAGCTATAACCTCTCTGTAAATTAAATAACAGACAATTATATACTGAGCATCAAATACTGCATGAAGTTAACCACCTAATTTTATATTCCAAGATTTTTTAATGTGGACAAATACCGTTCAGCAATCATTGGCCCCCTAATCTAGAAACTACTGTGTCAGCTTCAAAAATATAGACCATGAGAAACACACTTCTATAATAAACCTACACAAAACCTTTGGGTAGATACTAGACTTCCATACATGCATACAATTGCAATTTTAGCCACAATCAAAAATAATTTTGTTGTCTTTTCTCAATTTCAATCAATTTACTACTTTCTTTGTCTCACCTTTCACAAACCCAAGATACAATTCTCTCTACATAACCAACATCCTAATCATAATTTTACCACTATGCAATTCACATTTTGGAGGTACGTAGTTACTTCGATATTTTTTTATTTCATGTTCATTTTCCTCTCACATGTAACCATAGGCTTCTACTATTACTTCTATTTAGAAACTCAGATTTATTCAATGGATACCATATTATCTTTATTCTACTATCAGAGTTACATATTCCAAAGGACTTCTGTGAAGTCTATTTGAACACTGAAAATACAACTGTTTCAATTTCAATAAACTTACTTATCTTCTTTATTTTTTTTCTTTAAAGGTATTTGTGTTTTTTCTCTCTCCTTCTTGAAGAATTGCGGCACTAACTGAAAATCTCGTACAACACGTTTTCTTCTAGACCGTTCTCTTAGTCTTCTCATATACATATCTACCTGCAAGAAGTATATACCAAATGAATTTATGTAGACTTAAACTTTTACATGTAGCACATAAAAAAGCAACACCTGTCATGAATATAAGGATACTTAACCATCCACTTTTTACATCAAGTTTAACCAAACTACAACACTGTTTAACATACGTCTGTACTTGTATAAATTATCTAAGCCATGTAATCTGCTGCAACATCCACAAGTTTGCTTATGGATCACAAAAAAAGGTATCAAAATTGAGACACGGGTTAAAAGTGAGTTGTGACCTAACAAAGACAGCCATAACTTGGCTGCAGTTCTCAAGATGCTAATGAGCTTTCAGATCACTGGAAGCAGTCTCAAAATCCTGTCTGTTGAGAGAGAAACCAATGCTGCCAAAGTGGCCATCTTCATCTCTACACAAGCAGACTAACTGAAGGGACCTCGTTCAACTTTCTCCAGTTGAATAGCAGGCCCAGCTGCCAGTACAAGAGTCACAGGGGAGTAAGTTCTCCTAAGTTAGAGCTAAACATCTGTGAAGGTAGGTCTTATGCCAGACTACTGGACCTAGAGTGTCACTGGCAGCAGTATCTGAGTTAAGACCTGCAGAGCGATCACTAGGTCAACACACAGGAATAGAATTGAGAAATTTTACCCATTCAAAGAAAAAGTAGATAAGTTCCTGTTGTCAGATGTATTAGGACAGTATACATCCTGCACCTCCATGCAAATTCATTCAGCAGGCTGAGATTATCAAGACCAAAACAGACGACTATACCTGGCAATCCGTCTGTCACCTCCTCAATCAACTGTTAACCCATAATCAACTCCACCTGTTTTTTCACAATCCTGATTATATTTCGTAGTCCATAGGATGCAAATGGCAAGGGGATTGTATCTATAAAGGGAAGCCAATATCCTGTATGAATTATATCCATCATCCACAGCTTTGCCCCTTATATCTTGCCACTACCTTCAGATTCTCTGGAAGAACCGACAACACAACCATAAATGAGGAGGATAACTTAGCAGCTACATCCAATATGTCTGAATGGTGGCTATCCTAATGATCAGAAGACTTAGATAAAGAACAGTGATAGCTAGAAGAATGTCTCTGAAGTGGATGGAATAAACATCCCTCTAACTCACAACTCTTCTAGAACAATTTTTTAAGAATGCCCCTATTTGAGGGAGCAGCTGGAGGTGTTTGAACTTCTTGCACAGCAGTAGTCCCAGCAGAAGTGAGAAAAGGACTGCTGAAATTCTGAAGCAAAAGGTCAAGTGTGGGCAGGTGCAAAAGTATGGCTGTTAAGGCTGTGTGAGAGAGACAGACAGAAACAGCATTGCTGGAATGCCAAGAGCAGCAGAACAGGTGACATGAACCAACAAATTGGTGGCAACAGGAGGAACACTGGTTGAAGCATCAACAGAAGCTGCAGATAACAATTTTGGCAAAAATGGTGCAGCAAGGAGTCAAAGGACATACTGAAAACACTAGTGAAGAATATGTAAGCTAAGCACAAGTAGCCAAGTATCAGGTAAAGTAGGAACAATAAACACAAGTATAACAGATATAAAAGATGTAGCAACATCTGTAGTCATCACAGGAAGTAGTGGTTGAAGTGGTGCAATAGAAACTGAAATGGTTGTAAAATTTAAAATACAGTTCCAGATCAAATCACAAATGTTATTCTAAAAAAAATACACTGTATAAGTACCCTCCTTCCTCTTTCAAACATTTTTTTAATTAACTTAACAAATGAATATAAAAATAATTTTCCTAAGTCTTTCATAATACAAAGATATCAAATGTAATATAAGGTTAAAGGTATACAGCTTGTTTTATAATCAAAACAAGAATAAGCAACTGAAAACTAAAGTAAAACTACTCCCATATAATGTACAAAAACTTACCTGAGTTAATTTAAGTGCTATATCTATATCTTCATCATCAACAGGATGAATAAAAAGAGGAGCTATCATTGCTTCGGCATCATTATCCCATTCCTGAAATAAAATGCTGTTGTCAAAATACTTAGGTAAATATTCAAACATGGCAACACAAAACATAAATGCACAATATAAAAAAACTTGTGATGGACAGCCAAGTCCATTTAATAAATGCTGAATTGACGGGAAAAATAAAATTAGATGGAAATGGAAGAACAAGCAGTGTTAATCTTGATAAATAATGTTGACTAGACCTCTGTAAAATAAAAGGGCATTGGAAAGAATTATCTATTTTATAATGAGCAGAGAAGCAAAGGAAAAAGTAGTCAAGAAAACAGTTGTGTAGATGTTGAAGAAGAGGTGAATTCAATACTATATATTCAGTATGAGAGATGGTGCCACAAGAAATACTCACACTACAAAATATAAATGGAGGAAGGTATTCTAAATGTCCATAGTCATAGTAGCATGAGTATTGAAATGGAAAAACAAATTCACAGTTATGCATAGGTAAATATATACATATTTAAAAATAAATCCCAACATAGTTTCAGGGAACTGAACAGACTCCCGAAAGCTCTCTGTAGAGATTTACTTTTAATATACAGTGTGTGCACATACATAACAGTGGATTTGTTTCCCCAATGTCCATATAATTCATAAAGAGCAATAAAGGGAGCAGAGGAGAATCATGTTTTGGTGGAAACAAAGGCCTTAGAAGAGGTAGCCTGTAGTTGATGGGATGACCAAATTGCACATTTTTTCTTATAATATATTTAATATTTTCTTAACTTTTAGTTTACCTTACTTTTATATTTAACCGCATATTATAAATATTTAATTGACAAACCCCAATACTTTTATGACAACTATCCAATACCAACAAATATCAGGATAAATATAAAGTATTTTACTTACTCTTTCAAAATCATCTCTGTGTGGCATATACCCAAGGATTGTATTTTCTTCTGAGGAAAGAGGTTGTGAAGGAAGAGAGGAGCCCAAAGTTGGGGACAGGGGACCTGTCTCTGAGGCGTTGGCATGTTCAACAGGAAGCTGCAATCTTTCAAGTGCAGGTTTCCACGATGCACGGCCAATGTTGCCATCTATGTAACTGCTGATGTATTTATTCCTAGCCTCTGCAAAAAAAAAAATAACAAGCATTTCAGACACTCAACACAAAACTTAAAAATTAATATATCAAATATATCAAACAAAAATAATCCTTGCTAGATCAATGAGTCACATACCATCTGGGGATCTTGTTTCAATGTGGCGAGCAATATCTTCCCAGTTGCCATACCCGTATTGTTCTATTGCATCTAGTAATCTTACTTCCTCACGGGCTGTCCAGTGTCCTTGACCGGGGAAAATGCTAAAGTTTCCTGTATCCTGGAAAACACCGGCCTGTGAGAGAGTGGGCCCGAAAAGAGATTTGAACCCATTAGTGGAGGGGGGCGCAGGTAGGCAGAGTGCAGTGGTGGGGGCAGCTGCACTGACGGCACCAAGCCATCACAGTCATGTCATTTTGTCCATTTTCAGCGAAACTACCAACTGAACCTTGTTACAGTTAATAATAATATCTTCAGATTTCCCTTAAACTTTCAATTTCATGAAGCATATCTAAAGACCCAAATTTCACACGCTCATAATGATCAAGAATTAATGTATCCTACCATCAACAGGCCACCTAACTTCTTCCAGAACATATCCTAAAATGTGAGGCAAACCTTTAAAAACTGATGGCTATTGCTACATAAGTCGGCTACCAGGTATACCTACAAAAGTGCTGATTGTCTTCTCATCTAATAAACATTTATCCATATAATGTTCGTCCAATGAGAATATCCTTTTATAAACCTTATCTTCTAAAAAAATCTAAATAAATCACATGAACCTAACTGTATTAAATACTGCTGTTCCAAGCTTACAACTGTCTGCAGTCATGAGAACAAAAGCTCCACTGCTTCAAAATGACCTATAGTTTCTGACTCTTCAAAGCTTATAAAACAAATAACATTCAAAACTCACCTTCTTATATTAATGTAACTTGGTTACAATCCAAACTTGAAACTGCACTTACTGGTTTGCAAAACATATCTTCCTCAAAAACTCCTCAAATACTTCTGGGGTTCCTTCTATACATTACAAATGCACTACAAATCTCAGCATTTTTGTTCATAATGTGGATATGTTTACAGTATCTATTTTCAACAGCTAATGGAAAACATCTGCTACCAAAGTTATAAGCCTGACTAAATTGCTCCTTCAAGAATATCCATGAACTACTGATTTCAAATATATGCTAAGATCATTTTCAAGCAAAATTTACACTATTATTGCACCATATCTAATGCACAGCGGTATTACACAAAATATTTTGCTGGACAATCAAAGGAGTACAATTTTTTCTGTAATTCTCAAATAATATTGAACTGGCCAAACAAAATGATAAATACTGTACTGTACTAATCACTGCATTAACTTTCTGAAACCTGATTGAAAAGAAATTCATTATTAAAAGTATATGTAATACAAGCTACTAGATTAATTAACCACATTCCTGGACTAATGCTAAATATATTATTGATATCTGGCAACTTCTTTGTAAGGCTTCATTAATGTGGAAATAAAAAAAATACTTGTGGACAACAAAAAATACTAAACACTCTTCTACAAGAATAAAATCAAAGCTTATTGCTACTGAAAATACTTTTCTTTTCCTTTTTACAATTAAACCTAGCAAAAGTTATTTACTTTTAAAAAAAGTCTTAAGCCATTCTCTCAGCTAGTATACAGCCACAAACATTCACGGCCTCAAAACGGTAACAGTATGAATGAACCCACCTATGAGGTACAATGGACCCTAGCCTCAAAGTATGAAGTTTGAATTTGTGGATCATAAAAATGACTTGAAACTGTCCATAAATAACCTCTTATTTGAATGATGACAAATCACTAGCAAGATGGGATGCATGAGTTCTAAGTTTTCTACATGAAGGGGTGGAACTATTATCTAGCGTGCTGTGAAGATGCACAGTATGTAGTAATATAGGTTCCATACAGTGCTCTAACACCCTCAGCTACATTGCTCTCGATCTTCTCACTTTCATCCATAGTAAAGTCTCTTCTCATCAGCTGTCCAACAACTGTCTTCCTCCAATTTTTACCTTTTATTGAAAAGCAAATAATCTGGTCAAGGCTGTCACACATAAGATCTGGATAAACTACTTCATAATTTGTTTCAGATAGAAAATTAATGAAGACAGTATTTATTTAGTACCGATAACCTTTATGGATCCATGCATTTCCAGCATATCTGGACCTTCTAAACGAGGCTCAGCAGCTGCTTCAAAAGGATGCCATAAAACAGCTCCTTAAAATCCTTATACAAGAGCGACAGGAACCTGGAGATGTGCCTGTTATCCCCAGAAGGGTTTGATGCACCAAAGGAAAAAGATGGGTTGATACAATTCCAGTTCCTCTGTTTGGGATCTCGGTGTCTACCTCCAAGATTCAGTTACTGAAAAGTATGTTGTTGTCAACCTGATGTTCAGGAGAGCAATAAAGCCTTAAGGGGGCCGGCCGGCTAATGCCCTTTTTTAAGGACAGGACTTTGATATTCATACTACTTAATAAGGTGACTTGGGACATCTCCAAACCGCATATGATTTTCGCCTCTGACCTTCGGTTTTGTGACGCCACGGCAATTTATCCCGAAAATAACCATTTTTCAAATTCTATCTTCTCCCTTGATATTTAATATTAAGACCTGGGATTACTACCATATATAGACCTGATGTAGACCTCCAATCGAATGAAGAGTTTTTTTTCTAAAAGTCATTTTTTTGCTAGATATGAATTTTTCAATATGGTAAAAAAATAAACCCTATAAATCAGGAGAAAAAAAATTTATAAAAAAGACGAAACAAAAATTGGAAAAAAGGGCTCTATTTGATTGTTCTATAATGTCTTTCTGAGTTATATACCAAATTCCAATGTTATAGCTTTAAAACTAAGTGAGAAGATAGATTTTGAAGGTCAATAAGTAGTTTTGAGATACGGGCATTCAAAGTTTTCCTTCGTATTTCTATAAAGACAATGTTAATAAATAATGATTATTATGAATGTATATTTCTTTTTTGTGTATTAATAAACCAAAACTATTTTATTTATCATAATTTAATCATAAATGATGATCCCTTTGCTCATATATCGCAGCCTGGGGCACTGCTTGAGGCAAGATGGGGCACTCCTTCCTACGCAATTCTCTCTCTCCCCTTCACTAACTCGGCTTATTACACCGAATTTTCTTCTTCTGTATGTTAGCGAGATGTTTTCCTTGTATTTTCCTTTTTGGCATGATGAAATTCATGCCCGAAACAAAGATAAACAAACGTAAAATGGAAGAGAATGTCAAGAGGTGAAACTCGAAGGCGTACTCTTTTTTTACAAGACAATTTAATAAATCATGATTATTATGAATTTCATATTCCATTTTGGGTATTGAAAAACCAAAACTTTGTTATTTATCATAAATGAAGATCTCTTATCTCTTTGCTCAAAGATCGTAGCCTTGGGCATAGTGTGACGTGTGCTGTCAAGCAAGACGGGGGCGTTACTAAGCAACCCTCCCCTCTCTCTTCACTAACTACGCATATATTATGATATTCTGTAATAATACTCGAGCGATTTTTTTTCGTCTGTATGTTAGCGAGATGTTTTCCTTGTCTTTTCCTCATTGGCATGATGAAATTCTTGCCGAAACATACATAAACATACGTAAAAGCGGGCAAATGGCAGAGGTGAAATGGAACGTGTAGACTACTTGAAGTCTGTGATCGCACTAAATCAGGACTGGACTTGGTAGCTGAGCCTGAAGTCTCCTTCTCGACTCGGGGAATGTCTACAGATGCCATTTCTCCCAATTTCTTTGACAATAATTATCAAAATTTACGATAATAGAAGAAATATTGCATTTTCTTGTACGGATCAATGTTTTTGGCTTACTGAGTTACGATAACTAATTACCCTGTAACTACGAAAGTAAGAGGAATTTTGATGAAATATTTCGTATACGTATTCTCAATTGCCATATGAAGCTCCATGAATTTTTTCATGACTTTGCATTTTTCGCCCTATACCACCATATATAGGGGTTCCGGCCGGCCCCCTTAAAAATGGTGTGCAACACTTCTACAGCTGTAGTTACCCTCTGATGTAATAAAATCTCATAAAGAGTGACAGTAACTCAGATGAACCTGCAAATAAGCTTCTAACTAGGCAAAGTAGCAGATCGCAACCATACAGCATAGGAAACATCATTGTTCTATATGGAAGAATATGGTGACTGGTAAAATGAGAATACATAACTTGGATGTGCCATATTAAGTGTCTGATGACAGGATCTATAAGCAAGCCTCTCTCTTCCTCACCAGCAAGGTCAAATTCTCCAACAATGCTGAAGCATACTTTCTGTATCAGGTGTATTACTATTTTTCAACCACTTAGCTGGATCTGTTCCCATCTACCTGTTGATCATTTTACATTGCTCCAATTTTCAGCTTATTAAAAGTACAAATCCTTCCAGCAAGCCCTATGAGAATGGTCTCATTACACCATTTTATAAGAACTATAATGATCTATGGTTATGGGTTGTCCCTTTTAGAAATACTGGCTTCAGTGTCTGTCTTGGGAAGGTTGAGACATCACATTATCTTCTATCCCGGAATTGTCAACCCTTATTTGTTTAGACAACTACCGAGTGAGGCCACACCAGATAAAAATATTAATTGGGTACAGCACCAATGAAACCATATGTGAGTCAAATACTGGTATCTGCAAGGTGGCGAAGAACACAACATCAGAAACTATGTAAGTACATTATTAGTGGACACCTTTGTTAGGACAGAAGCAATCATATTAACATAGTATTAAGGTTCATTTCTGGAAGGGACAATGTAGCAGTGGACAGTCTCAATTGGCGTAAAGTAAGTCCTATTACCAGAATCATTACTTGTGTGTCACTAGCAAATCCCAGACACACCATGACATTAGTAAAAGAAAAAAATAAAAGTGCTCAGGTAGAGTGGCACTAGCAAATGTTCCTTTAGGTCATATGCAGTTAACTAAATCACTCACAGTGGGAAGAAACATGAAATTTTTTTAAATCAATTTGTATTTTTCATAACTAACAAACCTTCTACATTAACATTAGGATAATACTAGCGCCAAGCTGAAAACCGGTAGAATTAATAAAAAAAAACTTGTGTGGTCCAGGGACTATTGGCATCTGTACCAGGTCACGGGGTATTGTGGTTCCCAGAATGCAGTAATGAATCTGCACAAAAAAATTCTTAATTTTTTTAATTTTGTTCCATTGAAAACCATTACATACTTAGCCTGAATAGCAATTCAGATGGGATGGAGCTAAACTGCTACTGTTTAGGAGAAAACAAGGTCCAGAAAGGAGTGGAACCCTGTCTTGAGAAAGTATATAAATTTTCATAGTAAAATCAATTATTTGGATCTTATCTACTATTTAAAATAGCTTATTTCTCCTCGCCTATTGACAAAGAGATATAAGCTATTCTTAACAAAGGGAAGATTGATGTCCAATAAAAACTTTTCAAATACAAATTTTTATTTTAAGACTAAAAGAGCACCTGCCATTCTAATCAAGAAGCAGCAATAGTTGACCTTGGAAAAACTACAACAGAAGGACACTTTTGTAAGAAGTAATAAGCTGCAATGAATGAGTCCTCCAGCCCAAATCTTTAACCCTTGCTGGCAAAGCTTGACAGTGTTGTTTCTCTGATAGATGTAAGGTGGGAGGTGCGCTCTGAACCGCTGACACTAGCCCCCCTCCCCCCCCACAAAAAAATAATAATAAAAAAAAATAAGAAAAAATAAATAAATAAAAAACACTGCAGCACAGTTAAAAACAACTCTAAAAATTTTACAGAACCCAGTGCTTGTGAATTGAAGTAAAAACAATAATTTTTACAGAAACTTCTAAAAAATTTTACAGAAACTTCTAAAATTACCTCCAGTATGATGATGAGAAAGGTGTTACTCCAGTTCAGTAACCTCATTAGTGTACACTATATTTAGCATATACGTACAATGTTACACGTATAACAAAGGAATGAACAGAAAAAATGAAATTGGAAATAACAGAAAGTAATGCTGAATAGTTCCAAATGTCGAAGGAGTGATCACATTAACTACCAAGAGCCTAATGGAACATATGCGTATTGCATCAACCTGCCTGAGAGACCTTATCATCATCTCTCTTCTTTTGTAAATGGAATGGTGTGTCTGAGATCTTTGTGCATTGCAAATTTAACTATGTTTAAAGCAATGGGTTTGCAATGAGACAGATAGAGTAAATAATAATGAGCATTAGGTTTAAAAATGATATTGTTATGATACAATAAAGTTTGTTCATACTTACCTGGCAGATATATATATAGCTGTATTTTCTGAAGTCCGACAGAAATTCAAAAACTTCCGGCACACACAGTGGTCGGCCAGGTGGTTAGTACCCATTCCCGCCGCTGGGAGGCGGGTATCAGGAACCAGTCCCATTTTCTATTCATAATTTTTATTTCCACTGTCCCCTGAGGGGAGGTGGGTGGGTACTTAATTATATATATCTGCCAGGTAAGTATGAACAAACTTTATTGTATCATGACAATATCATTTTGTTCATGAAACTTACCTGTCAGATATATATATAGCTGAATCCCACCGTTGGAGGTGGGAAGGGACAGAATAGAAGGATTTTGGGAAACAAATGCATGCAGATGATTTACATCTTGGTTCCACCTGTTAGCATTGCTGGCTTCGTGGTTATTGCCACGTAAGTCTGCTTGTGCTACTAGAGTTGCCAGCGAGGTAGAGACCTATATAGCTGGTGCACTCCAGATGATCTGTCAACAGGGGCGAGACCACGACGTGACTAGACCATATTGACCATACCATGAGGGCTAAGAAGTAAAATAAATATATATATAAAAATATATATCACCACCTGACCAACCTAGCCAAAGTTAAGGTGTGTTAACTAAGGCTTAAGAGTTAAGAAGTCACCGTTGTCGGCGACTCAACTACTAAATTAAGAGCTCTTCCTAACCATTTTCTACAGGATAGGATGAGTGGTACTACTTGCCCCCAAGATTGTGTCTGCAGACACGTATGGCCCTAGCGAGCAGCAGATCTCATATGCCATCTTCACATCTCGCAGGGAGTGTGAATTGAACACAGAGTTGCTTCGCTAAAACATGGTACTCAGGATGTTTGCTGAGTGCCATGCTCTGTTGAAATGCTTCCGAGGCCGCGCCCTCACCTCGTGAGCATTCAAATCAAAAGATTTCAAATCTTTGTGCCAACACAATGAAGGAGCTTTTTGAAAGAACTCCTTAACAATAAAGCCAGGGTGTTCTTCGATATGGGCAAGTCTGGTCTTTTCGGAACACTGCAGATTGTCCGTACGACTTCGACTTTCTTGAGTTTTATGTAGATAAAACTTGAGAGACCTGACAGGGCACAGGACTCTCTCTGGCTCCTGCCCAATAACTTGTGCCATCCTTGATTCCAAGCTCCTGGCCCAAGAACAAGACGGGTTTCCATTCTTAGGCCACAACGGAAGGCTTAGAGAACGCACCGCCTTGTGTTCTCTAATGTCCAAAACTTCTGACGATGGCTGAAACCTCACTAACCCTCTTTGTCGTATCTAGGGTGGTTAGAAAAGGGCCTTCCTGATCACGTGCAAGAAGTTAACAGGTAGGAGATGTTCGAATGCTTTGACATCAAGAACTTCAGACTATGTCTAAGTTCCATATTGAAAGCTTCGATCTGGACATGCACAGTCAGTCAGTCTGTACTAAAGTCAGGTGACCGACCAGTTGACCAGTCAGACGCATCAAGGACAGCAAGGCTGTACCCTGAAGACATAAGGCAACCTTAATTCTTCGCTGAAGGATGAGTGTCTGGACTGCCTGGGCGATTCAAGCTAAGCAAACCTTGGGGTATGAACGCAACCCAACGTCGTTAGCGAATCAACTCCTGAGCCACTCCTGACTCGAGCTTCTGGTGCCAGGAGAAAGGAGCGAGGAGCAAAAAGGCGATTCAGTCCCGAAGGACGAATGCCTGACAGTCCAACCTGGTCTCATGTTAAAACGATCATCGGGGGTGTGTAAACGCAACCGACTTCGTCAACAAGAAACTCAGGGCTACTATGTGTCTCCTGATCTCGCACGAGTGTCTGACTCCGAGAAAACAGGTGAGACAAAAAGTAGATGGTGAGCGAGTTTCGAGATTCCACAGAACTCAAAGATCGTGAAGGGCTTTGTTGTTTGACAGAAGCAAATCTCTGAGCCCAAAGGCCGTCAACAACATATTTGCGTATTCTTTAATAGTTGTGACTGCCAGCTTATCCCATTCTTCAAACGGAAAGGGAAGACGGCAATCTTATGCTGTCAACATCTCGATAGTCTGAACGTAGTCAGACTCAGAGCGGAGAGGTTATAGGTACCTTTCGTGTTAAAGTAGACCGACTCTCTCGGAAAAGGTCCTTGGAAGGACGTGACCTCTGTGAATCTAGGATCTTGAAGGCCAACATGGGGCGATTAGCGTCATTGTCGCTCCCTGTGATGGTATAATCATCTTATTACATTTCCTAAGCGTTTGAAAAAGGGGAAAAGAGACTAAACATCCATCCCTGTTCAATATCATAGCGAAGAGATGTATGAAAGGACGTCCCTGAAAACGTCTCCATAACTTCTCAACATACTTCTAAAGAAAGATTCCACTCGGAAGTCAGTAGTTGCTGCCGTCGATCGAGACGATTCGTACGGACTTTTGCAATCCTGTAACGAACCTCTAGAGGATCGTTACATTCTACGTCTGTTGTTATAATAGGCTCTTTCTCGTAAACCCGAACAGGGACCGAGAGAAGATACTTCCTAAGATATGAGAGAGCTGTGGAAGATCAGAGTTGATATGGACCACTGGTTCCAAAAACTCGTTTCCAGGACTGGAGGGACGACAGAATTGCTTCCACTTCTTTCAGATTATGATCCAGGACATCTGAAACCCTCTCCAGATGTCCGGCACCTTCTTTCTATCACCTCAAGTGATACTTAACGCACCGAGAGATGTTCAGAATCATTCCTAGATCTTTAATAAAATTTCAGTTTCCAGGTAGGAAAAAACTGTAGAGGTCTGAATTGCAGTCTATTCAGGGAAACAAACTTCTTTAGGAAGGAAATGGTCCCCAGCAAGCTCATCCATCCCTCACACAGTATGTTTACTTCCCTAAAAAGGCTGCGCTTTGCCTAAGCAGGAGAGCATATAATAGTGAAATGTTGCGGTAGACTCGTAGTCCTATACCGTGCGGTAACGAGCACCGAAAGGAGTAAGAGATATCTCTGAGAACATAGTAAGGCAAAACGAATGCAATGTTTATTCATTCATGTAAGAAATCCCCTCAATCTTAGGCTAAAGTCCGTGATTGTAGGGCAGAGATACAGTTAGTCAGTCAATCCCGCAGGAGAGAGAGAGACGTAACTGCCAGCACAGAGATACGGTTAGTCAGTCAATCCCGCAGGAGAGAGAGACGTAACCTACCGCGCATGACAGCGAACGAGCTGGTACTGCCTCGTTTGGACTGGCGGAGAGGACAGTGACAGCAGCAGCTTACGATCGTCGTCTCTTAACTTTATGCCTGGGTTGCCAGCTACCCTATTCTACGAAGAAATAGGTCCGTAATTTTTAGCATAAAGAGACTCTCAAGCTGGTATATTTAAGCGAAACAGAAAACGCTAAATATATAGATGCGTTTGTGTCGTCATAACACTTACCATACAACGGTAAAAGATGAATCGGAAACTCCTGGAAGGCTGCAGGGAGTAATGATTAAATGTCCTTAAATTAATAGACAATAGACCTCTCGGTTGCCATCCGAAGAGGTAACTACAGCAAGCGTATATGACTTGAACCAACCAGTAGTAAAATAACGCAAGGCAAAATATGATATTATATTGCCATAAAGATTTTTCATACTTACCTGGCAGACATATATACTATAGCTGAATTCGGAAATACAGCTACATACATATCTGACAGGCAAGTTTCATAAACAAAACTCAAGAGAATTGAAGCGGACAGCTCAAGCTTCTTATGTTATTGGACATAAGCGTTCATTGACGTAGTCTACAAGTCTATTTCTTGTACGAGTCTGTGAATGATGAATGAGAGCTCTTCCGAATCTTGTCAATAAGAGCTTATCCGCTTACGCAATATAAAGTTAATGAGAAGTTTGTCAATGAGAACTAACCCATTTACGGGACAAAGAGATAATTTGTCAATGAGGGGATACCCACTTACTTGACAAAACGATAGTATATTGTCAATGGGGGAAATTCACTGAATTGACAAAACGTAATCCAGGAAGTCGAGCATTTTATTTTCGATTCCCGTCTCAAACGAGGAAGGGGCAAGAATCCTGTTAAGAGACGGCTTACGACAGGTAGAACGACGATGTTCAATTCGGCAGCGTAAGTCCCGACTAGGAACTAACAAAATCTATCATCTGAAAAGCCCTTTCAGATGGGCTAAAAAGCTTGCAAAATTATCCTGGGAAGAGGAAGAAACTCTCCAACCAGCTTCCTCTCCCGTATCAAAATTTATTGGCAGTATGGCAAAGGAAGTCCTGTCTTGCGCTTTCCTCCTTTTGATGAGTGCCTTTGCAAGAATCCTACTGAACGTTGCCGAGAGTCCTGACGTGCAGGACGTCGAGCTTTTACATAACCCATAGCTGCCTTACCGCAAAGTCTTGACTGCGGTAGAGCAAAAGAGATCTTTCCTTGAGCTTTCCATAACTCCATCCAATCCTGGACTTTACGAAAAGCAATATTACTGACAAAGACCTCTATAATTCACGAAACCCGTGGTCTTGCTGGGTTTCGAAAACGAAGTTGCCTTTTCACTTTAAGCTTCCTCCGAAGCACTGCTTACTTCACATTCTTCGCAGGCGATGTAGAAGGGATCACCGAAGTTAGGTAAAAAATCTTTAGGCCCAAATCAGCTTGAAGACTTCAACAGAAACGTTCAGCCAGGCGACACACCTGGCGTGCGCGCTCGGCGTCCACTGACTAGCAGCGAGCACGCTGCTGGCGTCCCACTGGCGAGCAGCGAGCACTCTCGGCGCGCCCGCCCTCGGCGTCCACTGGCGAGCAGCGAGCACTCTCGGAGCGCCGCTCGCGCTCGTATCCACTGGCGTGCGCTCGGCCTCGGCGTCTACTGGTGCGCGCTTGGCGTGCACCCGCGCGCGCGCCTGGCGTCCATCCGAACGTCCCGTCCAAGCCGAGCGTCAAAAAAAAAAGCGTGCAGAAAAGCGTCACGCTCCTGACAGGCGTCAATGCAAGCGAAACTGCCTTCAGGGAAGAGCATTAGACATCTCGGAGAGAAAACCGACTGCACGAAGCAGTCTCAGGTGAAGGGTTGATCGTGTGAGAATACGCGGGGCGAGGGAACGCCTTCTTATTCTCACAGCAACAAAGCTAGGACGTCCGCGCTCAAAAGCGTCCTGCTAATATGACTTGCTTTCCCTTTTCTCGGTGGAAAGACGTACATGACTTCAGGCGACGTTCGCCTTCTTACTTCTCACTGCAACGCATGACGAGAGAGAGAGAGAGGACGTGAAACGTCCTCTTCTATAAAGCTTCTATTTAGAGGGCGCGAGTCCTTCCGAAAGCTCCAAACCCTGCGCAGGGAGGACGCTTCGGAGGACGAGAAGCAATCCTTCAGGATTCGTGCACGCACTTTGGCAGCCTGGGAGTAACTTCAGGTCTGCCGAAGGCACGTCAGATCGGTGGGAGTTCCTCGTAACCCTCCTTCGGCTTTCGACATGCTCTCTCCCTGTTCCTGGGAGTCAAGCAGAGGTCCCGGCCTAGAGAGGCGAAATAAGGCCGATCTGACGCACCCTCCACTACACAAGGGGCACTGTCCCTGCACTTAGCCACTTCACTTTTGCTCTCCAAAGCCAGCACTTTCGATTCTAAGTTACGAATCGATAGAGTATCAGAGAAAGGTCAATACCCTCTACAGAAACTGTTTAGGGCCCGAAGGCAACATTACAGGGTTAGGAGTAACAACTACAGAAGTAGCACTTTTCACCACAATGATAGGAGAGCGAGCACCTTAGATTCCAAGATACAGATGGAATCTATAACGTAAAGGGCATTACCTCACGAGACATATTTATAGCCCGTAGGCCATACTACAGGGTTAGGCAAAATAGTCTACAGGTAGGTTAGCCTACCCTGACTTTGTTTACTGATTAATTGCGTACATATGAATCATACGTCTTCCTTATGGAATTCGACAAAGTCTCACACTCCTTACATGACAAATCTCAACAAAGAAGCAAGACACCTAGCCCTCGTGCATATCGAGTGCGGAACTACCGAAGCTTTCGGAAGCCACACCCTATCTTAGCAGACAACACCCTCTGAAACTAGCCTAACTAGATTCAGATATACAAAAATGAATCATATTCAAAACAATTTAAGATAGCGTATGCCTAGCCACAAATCCAAGTCAATAAATCAAAAGACAATTAGGATATTTAGCGGCCATGAAGTTTCCAAAATCCTAAGACGGAGGTACTGAAAACAGGTGTTTCCAGCACCGGCGACAGAAAAATTATGAATAGAAAATGGGACTGGTTCCTGATACCCGCCTCCCAGCGGCGGGAATGGGTACTAACCACCTGGCCGACCACTGTGTGTGCCGGAAGTTTTTGAATTTCTGTCGGACTTCAGAAAATACAGCTATATATATATCTGACAGGTAAGTTTCATGAACAAAAAGGGGGACACAACAACTTGAACTATACGTATTCACACAATATCAAGAGCATTTTGTCAAGAAAGACAACTTAAGTTATCTTAATAGGGTTTAAATTACCTTTAAAAGACAAATTCCAAAACATCAGTGAAGCCTTACTTAAATTAGAAGTTGCATATATCATATTCTATAACTAAATAAATGAGCATATGATAAGAAGAAATCAGTGTTCAAGAACTATCCATTACTGCCTCAGAATTAATAAGGTTTTTCTTTCTATACAATAAGTTAGCTGGCTCCCAAGGTATCTATAATCAGTCTTGAAGTGAATATTTGTATGCAATTCATAACATCAATGTCCAGTATTTTAACATCATATTAGCAATTTCTTGACTTAGGAATTAGTTGAAAAATATTCAAAACTGACCAAAAATAACCAAGCATGCACTCTGCCACCATAACACAGCATGGGGAAATACATACAGAACAAGTGCACAGTGCAAAATGAGAAATAGTCTACAGTACTCAGAAACAACTCCAGAAACTATAAGAAATAAAAAAAAAAAGTTCAATGATCAGGATGTAAGAAACCTTGTTAAAAAGGTGTTCCACAGGAATCACTATCACGGAAAAAAGTAAATAAAAGGAATCATAACTGCTATCAAATAAATATCTTAAATATTCAAGTCAAAACATCCTGGTCACACATGGCCGTGCCAATTATATCTAGCGAAGCAATTCTTGTTTTGTTTTGCCACTGGAAAGCAAGTAAAAAAAAAATAAAGAATAAAAAAAAATCACAGCTAGCAGGCATAAGAGGCTAGTTTACAAGTCCTGTATACAGGATATGTTTGAAGCATCCTGCCACAACCTAAGGGGTGGTAATCTATTTCCTAAGGAGATGGCTGTATAACAGATGCAATTTTATGGGTGGAGCTGGATACCCTGTGATGTTCCAAAAAGACACCTTACAACAGCAAATCATATCTCTCCCTAGGAAGCTGATAAACCCATACTTAAACTAATGAAGATGTAAAAAAAGCTTTTACACTTACAGTATACAGTATTACAATAAATTTACACTTACTCTATATTAAAAATATATTGCTTAACACTGAATAAGGTACCTCCAATCTCATATCTTAGCAAAATATTTTGAAGGGTTACTTCCCTCTGGTACTGTAGTAATAATCTAGTAATCAATTATAATTTACATCTAACAAAATATGATGGTACAGCAAAGAACATCAATATCATGAACTTCAAAATATAGCAAAGTAACACAATCTTACTCTAAGTTTGGATTTAAGTTAACTATATTATAAATGCAAAGTCATCAATAGTATCAGAATCATACATACATACTCCGCATACTGCAGAAAATATAATGCCACCAATGGTTCTTTACTAATTCATTAAGATCCTACATACTTATTAAAAATGCTAAGATTTATAGCTCAAGAGACATGACAGATATTCTGTAAATGCCAAAACATACCCTAGGAATTACTCTGCAAATAAAACCATCATTACAGCAACCTAACAAGACTTCCCAAAATATCTAAAATGTGGAAAAGGACGAACTTGAATATTTATCTGAGGTGCATCTTGTTATTCAGTAATCTAAATAGGATATAATTATGCCATTCCTCAGATCAGTGAGCTGTTCATATCCATCACACCAGACTGCATAACAATGGCCATTACATAGTCATTTACTACTGCTGAGATATATAACCTGACATGAATACTCTTCATTCATTCAAAACTGCATTCATTCCACTTCAATCTATAATTGATTCTACAGCTGAATTTTGTAGAATAAAAAATTCCAGAAATAATGCTGAAGATAAACATTTTCATACTCTAGTTGCAAATAAATGTCTGCACTAAAAAATTCATACAGTAATACAATAACCTTAAACCTAACAAACCTACTCTTTAGCTTGGAATTATGTAGTAAATGATATGTTTAAATAACTAAAGTTATGATAAAAATTATAAGGATATGTAACAAGAAATCTGTGCTGTGTTATAGTGCTTGTGAAAGACCAAGTACATATTCTTTCATTTCAACAAAGTCTTCTACCACTGCAAACATTCGACATCTTCCAAATTCTATGCAATGAGCACAAACGTGCCAGAGACTCTTGCTCAATGTCATGTAATTTAATGTAATGTCATAACGTGTATACATTCAAAAAGTGCATTAGTTACGTTTCTAAGATGCTTCTACGGATGCTTAATTTTTCTTCCTCTACCCACCAGCAGTTCTTTAGTAATTCTCTGCAAGTTCTAGTTTCTTCATTGTTACATTAGCAATATTCTGAAGATTTACATTCCAAAAACAAATAAGTCTTAGGATATGCAAAACCAACTATTCCATTCTTTTCTAAAAATAATTTCATACTGAAAACTTTCAAGATAACTTTGGCATTCTGAAGAATAAAATCCAGTTTTTGTATGAACCATTGCTGTCTCTCAGTTCAAAGCTAACTCTACTATTAGCAGAATAATTAATTGCTAAATAAAAAGTTTTACATAGCAAGTATATCAAGCAATACAATAGCTGTTTTGCATTTCGTAACAATAACCTAAGAAGGAAATGTCTCAATGCTGATGAAAGACGATTGACATGGCTGACTAAAAGCTAGTCAACTTAAAACTGAATGTAACTGGATGCTAGTACAAGACCTCATCTCCAGTGGACCTGTGCAGAGATTACTCTTAATTCAGGATACAGAATTAAACTTTTTCAAATTGTTGCGACTGGCACTCAGGTAATGTATCAATCTAAGCACAGATAAAAAAAAAAAGCTTGCGAACTCGTTCTTAAGTTTAGGCAGTAACCCCCCCGGGGTTTTATAATTGTTACTACTACGCTCTAATTAGGCTGACAGAAGTGAAGGGCTCAACAAAGTTCCCTCCAATAAACAAAAAAGAATTGAATGGAATGAAACAAAGAAATGTGTAATGTGTGTTAAGGGTAGAGAACTTGACAAAATTGAAAGATCCCCATTCAAATAAGCTCAAATGAAGACTTGACATATGAAGACAGAGCAATGTACAGCATAGCTAGCAATAAATGAGCCCTTCAAGGTGAAGAGAACGAAATAATGGGAAACCTCAAATCATCCACAAAAGCATTAATGAGAGAAGTGGACTAGAAAAAATGTGCCTTGAACCCTAACTGAGTTATGCTCTCTAAGGTCACATAAAAAGTAATGTAAAGTTAAAGGACTGCATCATCAGCATGATGATGAACACAAGTACACCGGAGGAGGCCACATAATTTTCAAAGTATTTATTTAAACAACAATTCTTCTGTGACATAGAAAAGATGTTGGATAAAAAATATGCTTTAATTACTCAAAGAGGAGTAAGCAAAGCAATGTCCACTTACAAATTAACCTAAAGAATATGAGGAAGGGGGTGAAATTATATTTCGTATATTCTACTTGGTTCACAATAAAAGAGGAGACACAGTGAATTCATGATAAGCCTGGGCTCTGGTTTAGAGATGAATCTAAAGAAAGTTTTCTGTATAACTTTGACAATATTCATGTAAGAGAATGTTGGATAGCAACTAAATCTCCATAAGTGAAGTTTGCATCACACTTTGAGGCAGTGGAGCAGGATAACTGCTGACATGATAACACTAAGTTATAAAAACATGCACCAACTCTCCAAAAACTCTAGAGCCTTGCAGATTGTCAACTCAAATATACAGATGTCTATCAATCCCACAAGGTGGATGACAGGTATCACTTTCTGCAACAATTGAAGCTCTACTAACTAATAATTCCAATCTTCAGTCTCTTAACTGGAGAAACCTAAATGTCCTTCACTGAGCCAGGAATGAATACTGGCAGCATAAGCAGGCAGTGGCAGATAATACAAGAGGTTTGTGCAAACAAAAACAGAACAAAACATCTGAAACAGTGACCATAGCAAAACAGCAGTAACTGATACAAAACAATCATAAATTTAAAAATGAAGCCAAAGTGCAATACAATACCATTCTCAGTACCATTTAGTATTTTACTTTCAGTTTATCATAAACCTAACGCAGGTTAATTTCTACTAAGGTTTCATATTTTCTTCCATCTATGTTTCCTAATATTCTTCAAGAATTAAGCCTGTTGCTTACTGTGTAATTAAGCTTTGCCCTTCATCCTTCCATCTTTTCCCTTTCAAATCAAGAGCTCAGGCTCATCTAGCTAGTGTCTGCATAAAAACTATAAAGAAAGTTAGAGTAAAGGAAATGTAAAAGAAGGATTCGTGTCAAAACATCATGTGCAAGTTATAGAAAATATTATAAATGAATAAAAAATAATATACACTGTACTACAGTAATCAAAACATCAAACCACGCGCTTACAGTAAAATTAACTACGGCTATGTTATGCAGTCTGTCAACATCAACATACAGTATGGATACATTATGGAGACAAAACTCCAGCATAAAACCCATGCAAGCATAGGGTGAGCCCAAGACAGCAGATGAACATAGCAAGCACCGGACCAGTCACGCTTGAGATTCTGCAAATAACCTCTTTTATTAGTTTAAACCAGGGTATCATCAATCAACTAGTTTCTCACAAAACCCCTGTGGCAACACACCTCATAGGTGTTGCACATTCTGAAACACTAAACTGACAGAAAGACTTCCTCTAATATTGTACTTGAATGAGTTTGAATTAATATAAAAGAAGGTAATTCTAAATACAACATAAATGACTAAAATATTCTAAATGTTACTTTGGTAACAGAGCTAAAATGGCTGCATAACTGTCTTAAAATTCTGTCACACCAATGACAAAAAGGTAGTAATATTATGTCACCAGAAAATAATGCAACAGGAGTACAAAGTATCATAGTACCTTCTTAATGAAAATAGAAAACGGAACCCTGGGTAACATTAACTTAAAAGGATTAAAGAGACAGTATTCACACCTTACCATATATAGCTTTCATAGAGTAAAAATCCCTCTCAATGTGTCCCAACTGCAGACTTCACAATATTCAGACTCTTTAGAATACGTCTAAATTAAAGTCTGTTTGTAAGTGCAACACAAAATGAAGTCTAAATGCTATATTTAATTAAATTCACTAACAACAAAACAGAAAACACCTTCTTACAATTATAGAAAGTGGATGGTGAAGTGTAAATAAGCTTTTACTCATAATACGCTATTGTTGTCTTGCCATTAAATTGGCCAAAATAAATTCCTTAACATTAAGAACTGTACTCAAAATCTACATAAACAGCCCTGGGACCAAATTAACATGTCCAATTACTATTCTTTTATACTTTTCCAAAAATTACAATAACTAACTTTTAAAAACCATACTTAAATATACAATACCCATGACAAAATTACTTTGCTCTAAATGCAAACCTCCCAAGAAACGTCTTACTTATATACTTGAGGAAAAAACATTATGAGACTGCTAGACATTGTAATTCTCAAAGTTCAATATTTCTCATGATAAAATCAATATACAAATAACACACCTCTGGTATATACTAATCAAGGAGATGAGTTATGGAAGATCTACAAACTTTTAGTATAGAGTTTTCTAACTATGCAAACTACAGTACATATTCCAACAGTCTTTGTTGCACTGTTAATGACTTTATTAAGAACTATTCAAACTGAAATCTGAAAGGAGAAAGGCTGAGAAAAGCAAGGGAACTTAGTTATAAATATCCTAAGCCACACAGGAAAAACCAAAGTATGTAAACCTTACCATAAATTGGTAACCGTGTTCACGTTTGTGTTTACCAATCTCAGCACCACAAGCAAAGCACTGGAAAGGAAAAAAAGGTATTAAATAACCCCCCCGGCCACCTTCTCTCAAGAAAACAACAACGTACAAAGATGTAACATTCAGACACCTTCTCTCAAGGAAACAACAACGTACAAAGATGTAACATTCAGACACCTTCTCTCAAGAAAACAACAACGTACAAAGATGTAACATTCACACTAATGCACAGAGGTTAAAGCTCCCTTGCCCTAATCTATTTTCATGATTCTGTAGCTTCATTTGCATTTCGATGTAATCACTCCAAAGGATTTAGTATTATGTGCTGCCATCTCATTTTCTTCACAGTTACAATACCTTTAACCAATGACAAATGTTAGTGATTTTAGCAGTTTTTCTTCATTAAATATGAAATGATATTTTTATAATAAAATAATGTTTAGTTTATATTTACCAAGTAATTACAGAATGGGAGCAATGTAATTACTTGGTCATTTACGTAAACAAAAATGATATTTTTATGATAAAATAACATTTTGTTTATAGTACTTAAAAAGTAATTACATAGGTAGCTCCCATTCTGTAATGACTTGGTAAGTTACTTGAACAAAAATGCTCTGCATCAACAATAATGGTTAAACATGCAAAACTATGGAAGGTGAAGTTTGGAAAATAGGTACTACCTATATGGCTCATGTAGCTATTTAGTGAGAAATTAAGTAATTACCAAAAGTGCTGCTAATCTAGCCTGCGTACTATCCATTTTGGTGGTGAATTTTTACTTTAATACAAGGTCCATAGGCAAGAATGTTGAAATGTACACAAAAGATGGCAAATACCTTGGTAACAGTAAATCTGCAATAGATTTTAGTGTGGTTGTGTATAAAGAAAAAAAAAAAAGTATTTCTACCCTATATAAGCATTCCGCATCGTTCATACCGCGAATACGAAAGCCACCAGGAATTGGGGCGTTAAATGTATTTCGCCGTGTTTAGCTAGTACGAGCCCCTGGGGTTAATTACAATTGTCCGAATAAAAAGGCTATTACTTAAAATTCTTGTTCAGGAGGTAAAATCGCAAAAAAACACAAGTTGCCGACCAAAATATTTACGTACTGACTTTATGTTTATACTAGGCTAAATCCATCCACATGAGGCTGGTAGTAAGCATGGTCCCCCACTTTGCATTAAAGATACCAAGTTTTTTCTTTGTATGGTGTTTTTACGTTGCATGGAACCAGTGATATCTAGACTAGCCTAGTAGTTACGGTATTCGACTGGTTCACATATGGTGGTCTGCAGTTTTACCAAATATAGGATAGTACGTCCATTTCAACCGAATAGAGATCAGGCTAGTCTGAGAATGATGCTAGGGGTAGGGGCAGCAATGTCGAAAAAAACATGGGGTAACTGGGGATTCCTGAGTAAAGTAGGTTAGCTACCTAGGTACCTAATCATCATTCGCTAAGGTTTAAGCTAGTACCGTAGCCTAGCCTGGCCTATTGAACCTAAGCTTGCCTAGGCATCCATACTCACTGACCTAATTTACTCCAGGATAGCTACCTAGGTACCTCCTACTAGGATATCCCAGCTTTCGCTATTCGAGAGGGTGTTTTTGGGGAGGGGAGGGTAATCCCGGTCCTTTCAATATCGTTCTCAATAACTCAAGACCACCTCCTTTGCTTGCCCCACGTCTTACAGGTATTCGCAACTTTGACAGTTGACCGCACATCATCGATGAAGTCACTGTCATCCTTAATTTAAAAGAGCCGCCATAATGATCACGTGACCTATGACCTCTCACCTGTAAACAAAGATCGAAGTCTTCACACTCTAAACACCGTACTCTCAGCCCGTTGACATCTTCCTCACAGTAGTTGCAGTGATACTTGGCAAACGTATCTGCAGGATATAAAGCAACGTTAGAACACACCTCAGTTCGAAATACCCCAGAAAACCAGCGATATTCGCTTTCAAACAGCACAGAGTTTCAGAGCGATAGCTCACCCGCCATTTTGCTTCCTAGTACACTGATGACGTCACAGAATGTGCTAAATGACTAATATGCAGCTTATTTTAGCAATTTATATGGTCACCTGATTACCTATTTACTCCACTGTATTTTAGGTACGTTTGACCCTGAACATCGTGGGCTATATAAAACTGGAACACATGATTTTTACGTAAAATTCGAAGAAAACCCTTACTGTACGAAAGCACAGGCTGGATGCTACTGACGCACCGTTGCCAGACGGCTGATTTTGACGCATGCTACAATGGCACCAAATATCTGCAATTTTGCTTCAAGTTTTGCATTCCTTTGGGAAAAGCTTATACCAGCATAAAAATTAGCTTTCTGGTGTCTTTCTAAGATGAAATGTGCTGTACAGTGTGTTGCAGAAGAGGAAAAGGAACCTTAGATTTTTTCAAGAAACATTGATTGTAGGCTTACACTCGCCGAGATATATAGTGGCCCTTTTAAATTATAAATAACCATTCTTTTAACAAAATACCAACTTGTAATGTGATAAAATGATGCATAAAGACTTTAACAACGTAAGGCCTTATATCTGAATGATAATGAGAACAAGACTTGCCGTGAATGTTAAATTCGGAGACGCTTATCACGCAGTTTCTCTTTTGGCACTGATGAAAAATGCCTACAGATGTAAGATAATCTACGAGAATAAGACAATATTTTATTATCAGTCTGATATTTCTCACATTCACAAATGATTCAGAATTAAATGAAACAGAAATTTTGGGAGAGAGAGCTTGAAATTCAACCATCATTGATAATATCGTACTAATGACAAAGCCTTTGTTGTATGATATAATAACGCGATCCATCTGTACCTACAATAACAATAACGTAAGAAATATTCCAAGGTCACATTTACTACGATGCTCGAACGCTGAAGGCCGCTGAAATGATTACTCGTCAAACCTGAAACGTTAACTCATAAATATTACTCATTATCTGATACCCAGTTATTGAATTCTTCCATTTTTAACAGCCCCTTTAACAGTGTGTATTGCAATGATACATGTAAGGAACACTAGACACTAGAACTACGTTTTCACATACAGGTTTAAAACTGTGTAAATAGTATGTGCATAATTTTTTATTTATTTTACCATTAAACATTTTTCCTAGTAAGTGGTGGCTCCAGAAATTATCAAGACATTGCTCAATGTCACACTTGCATCCTTATAATATGAATCATTTTCAATATTAGGCGCTCTGTGTACTACCTAAGAAGAAGTCTCATTAGCGGTATGATAACAAGCCCTTCCCCCCTCCCCACCCCTCACGTTTTAACGATGCGCCACGTACTGGCCTCAACCTGCCCAGTTCCTGGATGTTCAGGTTCCACAAATCTCGCACCTTCAGCCCATCTAAATATTATTTTCCCCCTTCTTTCCAAGACTACTGTACTAGACGCACTTTTCACTTCAGAATATGAAACAAATATGTAGTAGCCATTAGTAAAGGCGATGCATTCCACTAGGTGTTAGAGACCTGCCTAACTGTAGCTGGCAGACTATGATATCGATTAAACACATATAACATATATATTTCTGTAAATGTCCATTTTCAGTATCAGTAATAGAATCTGAAATGATCTTTGCATACGTAAATACATACTTTTAATTGATACAGTTACTGAGATTCCTGTGTCAGGGTTGCAAGTCAATACACTCTAATCTATGAAACCCAGGGAATAGTTGAAATTCTCATAACACAAAATAAGTCTCGTAAGGAAAAGTTCACGACATTATTCAATGAAGCAGTAGTTGAAAATAACGATATTAACCCAACTAAAACATCTGAGTCTAATTGCCTCTACGTCATCTAAAAATGCATATGCTCTGTACTTCGAAAAAAACACTAATAATCTAAAAATCTCCAGTATTTCAGGAGCAGAAATCAACAGAAGAATTTCCTGAAATTGAATAATTCATCGAGAAAAGAGATTTAAGAAAACTAATCCCTTGGTAAGTTGGAGAGCGAGAGAGAGAGTTTAGCACCTCACCTGGCTAAGTCATTGTAATTAACCGTAATGAGGCCTCTTTCTCACCTGTCTTGTCCTCTTATTGGTAAGTGCCAACATCTGGCAGTATTTGGCAATAATTAAACCCCGTCACGAAGGAGAAAGCACATCTTTTCGTACAGTTGCCTCCAGGTATAATTTTTGTCATAGCAAGTATATACATTTTCTTTAAGCGTAAAATATTTTTGCACCATAGGTTTCCTACACTCCTTTAAAACACAGTAATTAAACTTACAAATTGCATTTGTTTGCAAGGTACACGAACTTGTGCTTTAAAAAAAAAAGGCAAATGTTCTCTCCCTCTCTCTACACTGTATTCATGTCAATATACACAAACGTCCAGCGAAATTTTAAAATGATAAATGTTTATTTTTTAAAGAATAAAACGAGAAAACATTAATGAAATATGCATTGTCTTTACCAGTACTGTAAAACACTTTCTTTTTTTAGCTGTGATAGTAGCTACCATGTGCTATAAAAAGCAAAATAATGATATCTACCCACACATAGTCTCTTGTTAAGAAGAACCATTTTGCAGGATATTATATGCGCTGCTTTGAGAACATTCTCAATTAGAATACGTATATGTAGCTAATACTGAAGGCCGTTCTCAGAGCGCATATACCTACGGTTCTTCTGTGATGTCCCAGTCATTTGTCAAAAAATTGACGACGAATATGTTCTTAAGAGCGGGAAGAACTCAGGATGGAGAAATTGCATGCGAAACGACATTGTTAGATGGTTGTTGATTTTTGTACAAGGTACCTACAAATCTTTCCTAAAATGCTTGCGAAGTGTTGAAAGAGATTTCATGCAGAACAAATGCAACACATTTCTGTTACCAATAAGGAGTATCGAATGACGAAAGAAGTTTTATCATCTGTATGCATGTCACAAGCATTAATTGGCTTCGAGCCCAGCAGTGCTTTACCTTAAAAACACACTGGGACTAGCTTTGAAAGATCTTTGATAAAATTAAGCTATAGTATTCGATGAAATGCACTCGTAGTTAGGCAATACTACGATCACGCTCGATCGAATGAGTCTAGTACGTTAGGTGTCAGACTGCGATCACTACATATCAAAGTAATCTCAAAATTATAGCCTTTGGTGATGCATAGGCCTATATCTATGAATGTTGAATTCTAGGAAACAGAAGGTTGTTTGTAAGTTAATAAAGAGAAAAAATATTTTCTGTTTCACCTCATAAACATCCCTCTTTCGTGGTGCGTTACTTAGATGACCCACATGCAAATGCAGTCTTGGTTATCCAGGTCAAGAGACTGACGTTAAAATAAAATATAGGGCAGATCCATAAATTTCCGGTTTCGCTAGTTTTAGTGGTGTCTCTCTCTCTCTCTTTCTTTGGTGACACTAGCTGTTTTGTGACAACTGAATTTCTCCTGTTATGACACGAAAGCATGACGTTGTTATTATGTTACTAATAGATCAAAGTATTATGTAGATGATTAAAGTATTCGGGTTCCATTAATTAAGAGAAAGGTACATTCCGTATGGTTTATATTTTAAAGAGCGTCTTAGTATGAACTACACTTTTCATTGACATCAACATTATTATTTCTCTATTACTTGGATGACATCCATACGTAAAGCATTCATTGTAAACGTACACCTAAAGTTCGATGAAATGGTTCTCATTATGCGTAGGTTTCAGAGATGCACTAAAATCTATCGTAACAATTACCCGAAGCATTGTTCTCCTGCTTCAATTCTTATTTGAACTACATTTCCCGTGGTAGGGGTTAAGTTTATTGTTAAATAAAGCCCTCCGTACGCCAGAACGAGCCCTTGCTCTTTTGAGCAAACCCCATTAGAAGCGACTTAATTAGTACGTACAGTGCGTTGTGCGTAGAGATAGTTTCGAGTACCACAAACTATGTAGCATTCGAGGACAAATTAAATAGTTTACTATTGCGAGAGGATTTTGCTCTAAAACAAAAGAACCTTGGCAGCACCAGGAGTGGAAACTATCGATCGAAATTTCCGTTGGACCCAGAGTCCACGGTGTAGACCGTGCCAAAGTCCTACTTCTGCCTCCCGTATTGTGCGTCCTATACGCATCACGGCTAGACGACTTCCATCTGTTTCATCCATTACAATTCCTGGGGATTGCGGGCTTTGCGACAATAAAGCTTTCTACGACAATAAAATATAAAATAAAACTTCTCTGAAGCTATTATGAGGGTAAAAGCTACGTGAAGATGTGGTTGCGATGCGTAGCTAGTTGATGGCAGAGGAATCGGACAGTGGCTTGGTGAACGCCCATGATCCCCTGATCCCTCCCGGCTTTCCTCTTCCCCGTTGAGCTAGGAGGAGGAGAGAGATGCCTTCAGCTGCAAGAAGGGGAAGCTGGCGAGATATTATGTAGGGCGCCTTTTCTTCTGCTTATCTCTCTATTTCAAAGCTGTCACTATCATAAATTTCATTATAGTACTACCGTATAACCAATGTCACTGGTGTAACTTTTCGAACTAAGATGATACGAACAAAACTATTTCTGCAAGAATGTTTGTTCTTCTAATCTGTTATTATAATAGATCAAATAATGAAGATGAGTATATTTGTTTATATAAACAAGCAAATGATGAAGAATACATGTAGTTATTCGTTGTTAACACACACCACACAGAAAAGAGAGAGAGAGAGAGAGAGAGCGCACTCTTTCTTTGTTGACCAGAAAAAATGTTGTACATCTCATGTTATTAGGCCACAAGGACATTCGCTTTGATGTCAAGGCGAACGAAGTGTTAGTATTAAATACCAAATGTAAGACGCATCTAACACAAATTTTAATTACAAATTTTTCTTTCATTCAGACATTTATAGTCGCATCAGCAATTGTATATCTTAGAGAATTGGTTTCCTTTGCTTACCGGGTAATTCTTCTGACTGGTATGAATGAAATAGAAAAAAAAATAGACCTAAGGCCAAGCATTGGGACCTATAGGGTCATTCAGCAACTGGTAGGAGAGGGTAGAACGCAAGATGGAAGGAAGATGGTATGAACGGGGGTGCAGTAAAAGAAACGAAAGTGGTTGCAGCTAGGGACAGAAAGGACGCTGCAAAGATCCTTGATGAATGCCTACAGTGCACCGCGTGGGGTGCTGTGACGCCCAAACTGAGTTTCTTTTCTGGCTGGTATGATTATGCTATACGTAATGTTCGAGACTATCAATGGGAATTTAAAGTAAAATTATTTAATTTTTATTATTGTCTAACATAATTAGCAATGAATTTGGTCAGTCAGGTACCTCTGGGCTTAGGTATTTGTCAAAAATAAATAAATAAATAAAAATAAAATAAAAAGTAAATAATAAGAGCCATAACCTCGTAAAAATAAACCAAGGGAATAAAAAGCAAAAAACCAGATGAAAATGATTTAGTTCCAACACAGAACCAGTTTTTGTTCGTTTTCTTTACAAAAGGAAAAAAAGTTTTATTGCACCTAAAGTCACACTTTTAGAAAAAAAACTTAGGCATTACTGTAAGCACACTTTTCAGAAATATCAGCCTCAAATGAGAGCAACCCTAAATTAAGATATGTAGTGACAGAATGCTTGAAAATCAGGATTCCATGCCAGCCCTCCTCTTATTTATCGAGCCGTAATCGCCAGTGGCGTAGTACACGGAGTCCGGCATCATGCCATACTCCGACCCCGAGAGCCCTTGGCTCGACGACGATCTTCGATGTCGTCTGCTCTTGAGCGCGGGAAACCAGTTCGTGCAGTTAATCATGATAATCATGGCCTCCACTACCGCCAAGACAGTTGGGATGATCCAAATCAACGGAGAAGAAGAGTCCCTTGGAGGTCGAGGCTTCATATTGGGAGGGGGCACTCCAGGGACGCGAAGTTCCTCTTTCTTGGGAGGTAGCCCTGCGGGGCCTGAGAAGGTGATAGTACCAACATTCTCCTTCATAGTCAGTAAGCCCTTCTCTTCCAGTTTGATCGCCTTTTCCTCGGCAGATTTGATGTAGCAGTTGCTGATGGTAACTTGCGCATCTGCTATTTGCAAGCTGTTCGACTTGAATTTGTTGATGGTTGTGTTGAGCAAAATAAGGTTGGCTTTATTTTCGAGTTTCAGCTCCTCGAAGACGTCGATAGTGACTCCCTCGAACTTGACAGTGATGGGCTCGTCGACGGCCTTGTCGATGTTCAGCGTTTTGATACGGGAGTTGACCACAGACAGAGCTTTGAATCCTTTGTCTCCGGTGAGCCAATCCGCGGTGGAAGATTCCATGTGTAGGTGGGTGACATATTTCGGCACAATGTTAACCTTGGAGTTGGCTACTGTCATAGAAACGTCGCCTTTGTTTTGACAAGTGTGGGCGAGGATGAATGTGGCCTCCGTGATGCCATCCAAGTGCAGGTTGACGCAAGGGGTGCCCGACACTGACAGCTGCTCGATGTTTTTGAGATAGACCGTCTTGATCTTCCTTCCAACTTCGCTGTCCAGTTTGTCGAACTGCACGTGCTGGAAAGAAAAAAAATGGAAATGCAATTAAATCAAACAGTGCACATAGAAATACAGTCTACTTGTAAGACACAGAATTTAGCATACTTTTATATAAAATTACATCGTAATTGAATATTATGGTGAAGTAAGAATGATAAAATATACAGACAGCTTTTTATAGTGTGTAATCCAAATCTGAAAATGAGAGAGAGAGAGAGAGGGAGAGAGAGAGAGACGAGAGAGAGAGAGAGAGAGAGAGAGAGAGAGAGAGAGAGTGGGTTGGGAAGCAATCACGATGGTTAATCTGATAAAGAATTGGAACCGGTGAGGGATTCATTTCATTGTTATTCCAAGTAGATTACATGCAAGAAGGTCACTTTAACCACAGATTCAGACTTCCAAAATAAAGCATAAAAATTTCCAAAATATATTGACAAACTCTGAATAAAAAAGGCATAGTACTGACGTAAAATAAAAACCCTATCCATTAATTAGAAAAAATATTGCTTCTATTCATATCAATTTTAGGTTTAGTGTTTGAAAATTCCAAAGAATCTTCTACTGAGAAAAGAAGTCTGCTTTTTCTCATTGTCAATTCACTTCTCTCTTTTGTTTCCTGATGTACATGTATTTGAATTACGAAAATGGTGACTATTCACTGGTGAATCAAAGCCAAAATTAGGACGAAGAGAGAAGGTAGATTGTATGATAGTGGTGACAATGAGGAAGGACAAAGTATGTTTACTAAAAATACATAAATAAATAAATAAATAAATAAATACCCCATCAAACACCAGACCAGATGTAGTCTGATAAAAAGTAAAAACTTAATTTACTAAAAGGAGAGACAAAGCCATAAGGACTTTTTTTTAACTATTAAATGTTCCGGTGGTTTAGAAAACAGTAACCAAAGATGTTGCTGAGTTTTAAACGTGGAAAGGAGAATTTTTTGCTTTGTTTTGTTTTTTTACTTTACTGAATCAAAAAGTATAGCTTTTTATTCATTTGTTTGTTTGTTTTTTTAAAGATAAACCCATAAATTCACCATGAAATAAGACGGAATAAATACTGCAAAGGTGCATTCGGTTGGAATAAACCGAATTCTTTTCTTGTTCTGAAAATGCACTTTCTGGATACCAGCTTTCCTCCTGAGAAAATGAAATGTTTTTGCTTCTAAGATAAGAGACACAATAAATTTTGTCTGTTTCAACATAGAAGTGATTGATAACAGAAGGCAGAGCATGGAATAACTGCTGTACTGGATTCTTGAAGTAATCGGTACTACAAGGGAAACTGAAATATTAAAATGAATGAAGGTGCATAGAATGATCCTTGGTCAGGGATATCGGTCAGCTCTCCTGAGCAGCTTAAGTTCCAACAATTCCCGTAATAAGTATAACTGGGTACGCCAGATTGTTCTTAAAAACGCCTTATGGTTCAAGTTAGTCTAAATACCGCTCACTATACTCGGTTTTTTTCCATCTGTCCACCCGCCTGTGGTGTTTGCGTATGGTAACACTGCGTCCCGGGCTTTAGATAGTTACATTCAGCTTACATTCAACAATAATAACAATACCCTATTTCGAATATTAACGGTGTAATTCGCATGCAGTAAATTATTAAAACACTTTTCAGTTGCAAATGTACACCGAGATATCCTTTTATTTACCTAAAACTTATAAAATAGAGAAACTATCTAAAGCCCGGGACGCAGTGTTACCATACGGAAACACCACAGGAGGGTGGACAAATGGAAAAAAACAGTATAACGTCTCACAAACATCGCCATCGTTAGACTGCATGATCTTTCTTAAAGACCTTGGTAACATCGACTTCAGTTGGGTAAATCAGCCTATCATTATTATTGTCACGTATTCCTCTAACAGTACATTTGTAGTTGTGTTCATATCTGACAAGTTAAATGAACCAGAGTACTATGCAACCGCAGGACGCTAAGCGATTGCTGTTAATCTCATGATAAGAGCGGGGACGCAGCCGACTTTGTGTATATTTTATCTCGTTTAACTGTGCTTTTGATCATGTATTCCGTTACAGTTACTAACACACACACACACACACACACACACAATTATATATATATATAGACTGGTAAAAATGTTCCGTTACAACAGAATTCCATCTACTAAAAGGAGCCCATAAAAAACGCCAAAATAGAGAAAGTAAGAACTATATTTCAGACACTGCTGTCTCTGTCTCTGTCTCTCTCCCTCTCTCTTCAAGTAAGTTGAAATACCGCCCTTTCTGTAACTTTTCTCATCCATTACCTGCCTGAAGAGAGAGAGACAGCAGTCTCTGAAATACAGTACTACTTACTTTCTATATTTTGGCGTTTTTATAGGCTCCTTTTATCTTTATATATATATATATATATATGTATATATATATATACTATATATATATATATATATATATATATATATATATATATATATATATATGTGTGTGTGTGTGTGTGTGTGTGTGTGTTTATATATAAATACTATGGATGACACCAATTCATTTGAACCTACAAAGTACAAGAAGTCCACAAGCGAAAAGAAAGCTTCGAAAGTGACTACAACTCTTCAATTTCGACATCATTTTGAACATTTTACCTCCTCTATTTGCTCGAAGTCGCACGACAGAGTCTCCTCGGAGAGCAGAGAGCAGAAAGGCGACGCCTGGTGGACAGACTTCCTTGCACTCGATAGGACTGGAGCCAAGGCCAGCACCACCACCAGAATCCCGAGCAGGAGTTGATGGCGTACTGTAGTGCGCTCGGCTTTCTTCATATTGCACTTTCCCCTCCCTGTGAAAGTGATTGATTATTCATATGTATCTATATATAAACACACGCATATATATATATATTATATATATTTATATTAAATTTTACATAGTGGTAATAAATATGCGCTATGCTATTATAGTTACTGTATTTATTTGTATACAAGCCTGAGAGTAAAGAGTTTAGGCACATATTTGTAATTTGTATTTGGACATCAGACTCTACTAGAGAGAGTGAGAGAATGTAAGGATAAATAAACGATATATATATATATATATATATATATATATATATATATATATATATATATATAGCAATAGAAGAGTTCCGTGGAAATCGGAGACGAATAATAAATATTAAAACCAGGGCTTGAATTGTAAATAATATTTCATTATAGATTGCCCGATGACGGAGGAAAGTAAATCTCCGAAACTAGTCGCAAATAAAGATGCTCTTCATTCAAGCCCTGGTTTTTAATATTTATTATATATATAATACACACACACACACACACACACACACACACATATATATATATATATATATATATATATATATATATATATATATATATATATATATTAACAGGACCTCCTTCACAACCAGGATGGTATCTAACGGATATTTTTATTAAAGAAAAAAAAAAAGTTACAAGCTTTCAAGGACTTTCTGCTTTCATCGTCTGGTAGCCGTAAAAATGAGGTCCTATTATTCATAATATTTCTGTTATTCATTATATTAAAGCACAGACCAATTGTGTGCAAGTGATCAAGAGCGAGACTATATATATATATATATATTATATATATATATATATATATATATATATATATATATATATATATATATATATATGTGTGTGTGTGTGTGTGTGTGGATAATCTGTGCTTGGCGGTGTCACTTCTATGTGAAATTTAAACTTATTCTAACTTCAAAATAGCTTGTACTAGTAGTATATTATACTAAAAATTAGATTTGCTACCATAATGGCATTGCTTGGAGGGGAGATATTAATGAAAATCTTTTAAATTACTTTGTAAACTCCAACGAAAAGAATGATCGGCTTCGTCACTAAATGAGCAGCCTTTGTTTATACAGCAATTTACGTTGGTTCTCACATTCTGTTGAGTTCTTGTTAAAAACCCGTAGTACCTATATGTGTGTGACAGCTGACAGTTCATATGCGAGAACGTTATTACTTTCAGACACCTTTCTGTCCAGTTTGTTTGTTTGGTGTTTTTCGTTGCATGAAACCAGTGGTTGAATATTCAGCAACGGGACCAACTGCTTTACGTGACCTCCGAACCACGCCGAGAGTGAACTTTTATTACCAGAAATACACATCTCTCACTCCTCAATGGAATGCCCGAGAGTCGAACTCAAGGCCACCGAGGTAGGCACGCCAACACCATACCGACCACGCCACAGAGGCGCTTTTTCTGTCCAGTGTAGTTACAACAATTATTCATTATCTCTTAAACTTTGTTCTGAGGGCAGTTTAGGTCAGTCAGACCTTGTGTTTGCTCACTGTATCTTTATGTAAGGTTCGTTCAAATTTATCTGTGATGATACTAATATCCAAAAATAACAAAGTTTATCGGAAGTGAACGAATTCGTTCGCATCCAAGCAATTACGTTACGCAGTTCCTTTGAGCAACTCCTTCAGACATGAGTGGGACTTGTCCATCCATCTTTCGATATTCTTCTTAGCCGAATTAAATCTAAGCTCCCAGCCTTATCAATCGCCCGGTTCTCACTATCAGCTTTGGCTCACTTAGCCATAGGCAGTAACTCAAATATTATATTTCCTATAGTTGCTGCTTTGGACATCGCCTTCGAGAGGTTTTCGACAATGTTCTACCGCGTGTTACGCATTAGCTATGAACCTTTACATCTTTCTGTACTTAATGCGGAAGCTGTGGACTCAAACAAGGCTTATCAATTATTAATCATCACATTCACTTCACTCTTAAAGTATTTATATTCGTTAGTGAGCTATAAAATCTCTCTTTATTTTTCCCTTTTTTCCCGTCCGGCAGTGGTAGTAAAGTTAGAAGTCTGCCGTTAAACCGGTCCATCTTTTTAGCTTTAGCAGAAGAAGAAGAAAAAAGCAGATTCGAGTCTCGTGCGTGGGGTACACTGTTCTTAGGCCCAAGTTAATGGGCGGGCAAAGAAAGGAGAAAAAGAAAACTCTACATGCAGGTATGAGCGAAAGTGGAAGCCTTAGGAACGAAGAAGAAAGCAGACTGGTTCTTTTCGCCATACCTGGATCGGAAGAGAGAGAGAGAGAGAGAGAGAGAGAGAGAGAGAGAGAGAGAGAGAGAGAGAGAGAGAGAGAGAGAGAGAGACGGTTGCATGTCGAATGATAACGAAAGTGATCTTTACCTGGTATCGGGCGCAATGGATATTAAATGATGACGTTTGGGATTCTGGTGGATTCCCTGGATGAGCTGCAAAGAATTTTTGAGTATATCTCACCGTAGGAGAAAGTATACTGCAGTTCAAGGTAGGTTATCTGTCCAGTGCGGTTTGTTATCAAATGTTATCGCGTAGACCGATCGAGTGGTTATGGTATGTAATTCGTCTGTTGCCTTGCTTTCGAATTTTCGGTTTCTACAATTCGGCCGTCACGTCTTCCAATTCGTGACATATTTGTACTTAGAGAGAAGGTAACTGAAGTGAATTTCTCATCAGAGAGCCAGCCTCATTTTCCCCGAGAAAAGCACTGATAGAATTCCTAACTGGCAACTCGACAGTGATGAGGACTACGTGTATATATCTATGTACCGGCAAGATTTGAGAGAGAGAGAGAGAGAGAGAGAGAGAGAGATATGATCCTTACTCCATATTTTATCATAAATCAGTCACAAAGGAATGTTGACATACACATGGGTCTAGCTCATGACGAGTCGTGTAGGTATGTACTATATGGGTGCATGGCGGGTAGCTGCCGAGCGTAGTACTGACTGAGGTATGCGATTTTGTTATTCATGAATCGTGTAGTTTTGTCACATCTCTCTAACTCTTCTCGAATATTCTTGAGGCTCAGCTGATAGCCGAGCCTCTTTGTCATGATAAACAGCACTAAATTTAGAGCATTTAATGTGGTTTTTTTCTTGATTTGTTGAGTTCTTCATTTTAAGTCAAGGGCACATGTCTGCTGTAGCGAGCCACGAGCCTAATTGAGCTTCGACAGAATACTGAAAGAATGAGTATTTAATTTGTCCTAGTTTGCTATTAATATATCATAACTTTTGCTACAAATACACTGCTTAAATATATTAAATGTTTTACTCTTCTTTTACTCAATTCAAATTCAAAATCAAAAAGTTTATTGGTATACATCAAAGGAGTGTAGTAGCATGCTGCTATATCCACCTACAAAATTAAAAAATTCCAGGCAAAAAATAAATAAATAAATAAATAAATAAATAAATAAATAAATACATAAAAAAACAGTAATGAAAAGCAAATGTTTTACACGAGAGGAATTTTAACCCAATTTATACAAAAACAAATGCCAAGCTATAATGCAACTTTTTATACAAATAAAATGCTGACAATATAGTATAGCAAAAATACAATAGGCTAAGGTCATATAAAACAAATAGAGAAAAAGTAAACGTTATATTAAAAGTAGGCTAAGGTCATATAAAACAAATAGAGAAAAAGTAAACATTATATTGAAAGAAAAGGTAAAAAAATCACGTTATACAAAATCATACTAAAGGATAGGCAAATGGCTAACAATTATTTATTCCAAAATAAATTAGGAAATTTATTTACATTTGGAACATACGTCATTTTTTCAGAAAATAACATACTATTCTTTTATTGGCTATGAGCGGTTTACGTCTAAAGGACAATTAATGTAGTCTCAGTATACACGATGTTGCTACTTGGGTGTATGTTCTAGACTTAGTTTATCTTTTTTGTCTTTTTTTTGAGATTAAAAAGAACGAGGCGTCTGGGGGGTTTTATTTGATAATAAGTCGAGATGGTGAGCAATGATGAAGATTTCGTTATCTGTTATCTTGAGAGAGAGAGAGAGAGAGAGAGAGAGAGAGAGAGAGAGAGAGAGAGATGCAGTAACGTGATCGTACCCGACGTATTGAAGAAACCGGACCGACGTCTCTCTCTCTCTCTCTCTCTCTCTCTCTTTTGCAATATGGATTTTTCTGAGGCGAGTTAAAGAAAAGAAACTCACAGTATAACGCATACTATTACTTAATCACCATCGTAAGATATGTCTCGTAAGGATAAAGAAATATTATTAAAAAAAATGTCATAACTAGACCGAGTCGATTAAAAGTTCACAAAATCATGTTGCATCAGCTTATAGTCTAGTAATACTTCACACTGTCACCCCGTATTATTTAATAACTAAAATCATTTGTAACTCAACAGTAGCACTGTTTGTCCGATAAATATTAGAAAGGGGAAGGTGAGAGTATCACAATAACAGCAATGATGTGTTGTGCACTATAAACGGCTTTCACTTGAAAACATACCGTGTAGGGGTTAGAAGTTTATTTAGGTTGAACCTTGTAAGCTTTCCTAGTAGCATATTCTCTTTCCTAAAAAAGAAATCTACAAATCATGCTAAGAATACGACGCTTGAAGGCAACAGTTAAAAGACGAGATCTAATTTCTCAGTTCAAGAAGTTGAAGTTCTATCAAAGGCAAGCATATAAAGCAATTCAGCTATAGGTGAAACCTCTTCCCTAGAGGTATTGACGTAATAACCATTGACGAAATTCATACTAATATGGAGAAAGGATGTTCAGTTTAATCTAGCTTTAAAAAAACGGCAGAAGCATATAAATTCCAGACGCCGATTGATTTTAAAAGATAGGCTAAATAAGGATAAATATATAATTCTGATCAGCTAGCATTATCTAATGATTTTTCATTACTCTCGTGTCCGTCATCATTTTTACCTACAAGAAAATATGTTCATAATAATTTGTTTATTTTATTGTTACTTATTCGTGTACTTTAAAAGCTGATTTATATTAGGCCTATATTGTTTATCTAACCGATAGGCCTATTGCAAAGTCAACGCTAGGTCTTTGCCATAAAAAAAGAAAGTTTAAGAAAATCTCTTCTGTAATGGAACTGGCTACTGAAGAGATGAGTAAAAGGCCCAAACCTAATTACCATATACATGGCCCTGCGGCCTCTCTCTCTCTCTCTCTCTCTCTCTCTCTCTCTCTCGCGTTGTCGCAACAGGTAGCCCATAATGATATGGAATAAAAAAAAATGATTGCTTAGATGAGCCCTTTGGCACTGTTTTTGTCATTCTCCATTCCACAGACTAGAGAGAGAGAGAAAGCGTTCTCTTTCTCCTCGGGTAACAGAATTACTGTATTCGTATGTTTCCATCTTTTGTTTGTTTTGATGCTGAAAATGTCCATTTTTTGTGGAAATCTCGTGGGGATATGTTCTGCATCTAGGTCTACAATTAAGTTTTGGAATTACTGCTGCTTTCAGCTCAGAACCACTCACGAGCGTGCAGGCATCAAGACCAAGTTCTCACTTAAAAGGAAGATGAAATAAAGCATATATACAATTACGCCATGCACCTTTGACACCTTTCAGGGAAGGTGGCGCCAAAAGAGTAAATAAAGCCTTTCGGTTTCTAAAGAAATCTTCATGGATGAGGACGTGCTTTTCACATTCCCAAAAAGGCTGAATTTCTTTACATTTATCTCAATGTTAATTTCAAGCAGATTCCATATCGCATTCCCCCGGGTGTTAGCTGGAGCTAGCCATTTGTACGTCTGTTAAAGTGTGGTGGCCCAAAATCTGTTCCAGTGTGGTGGCCTAAAATGGCACTCTTAAAATCAATGGTGTGTTCAGAGGAAGCACCATAGAGGGGTATTTAACTTACTTTAGAGTCTATCCTCAGATAAATAAGAAAAAAGACGTTGCTTGAGTGAACGTCACATTAACTATTAACTTCGAATCTTCCTATCAATCATATGGGAAGGGCTGTTTTGTCATGTTTACACTGCAACTCTAGAGGCCATTCCTATTTCGTCTGTAAATCAGTGTAAATTATTTCAAAGCATCTTATCAGGAGTTGGGTAACAACTGAATCGAGTAATTAATTGCCAATACCCTGGCATATTGCTATCTCATTATATGAAAATAATTAACGGTAGGATTCTTAGATGCTTAATTGTAAATTATTTTTCCAAGACTAAATTATTTCCACCTCAAGTGCATGTACTCGTGCGCGCGCGTGTCTGTATATAATCTAATGTACAACTTCACTCTAAATTACAATGACAGTGCACAAAACCGTTATGGCTTGACAATAGGAAAACTAAACGCTGCAGTCGGTTGTTTTACTTCTCATGACTTTTTTTTTTTTTTTTTTTTTGTATTATAGGAAAACCTCCTAGTGTGACGGTCTACCACCAGTCTAGCAGAAAGGGCCTGGTGTTGTTCATAGGTCATTCAAACCGCGTTTCGCAACCACTCCGGTACTTTTACGTCAACTGGTTCCGTGGGAATTTTCCCGGTTCCCGGTGCTGGAAGGTGAGACTCTGTCCTCACGCCGAATCTGTTACTTTTCATTAGTCTCATTATTACAACGACTTGCATTCTTCTTGCGTTGTTGTTGCTGTTGCTGTCTGCTAATGTGATCATTCTCATCTCAACTGTTTAAATACAGGTTTATCAACTTCTAATGTCCGAGAACTGAGGTTTACGTAATAGTATGATATACAGAGAATATTAAACTTGACCATAACAGTAGACGTGGGATCATTAGCAACGAGTCCTGCTTTTAATTAGACATTCTGATTTGACGCTGAGGGACAAATATTTTAGTTTGATTCAGAAATGAGTCAATTTTAGCCCAATAACGACAGTTCACGAGGAATTAACCTCACTTTTAGACTTTCTGACTCACAGCACCTTAGCCATCCTATCCCAAAATTGGCCTCTCCGGAAGTGTGTAGAATGAACTTATCTTGGTTTGTAAAGTCCCTAGGGTTAGGGCCTGGGATTTCGACCAACTCTTACATTACCATCATTTTAATGGGTGCATTAGTGTACGTCCAGATGCAAATGTCCATACGTGTTTGCCAGTTCATAGCAAACATGCACCTTGGAAGTGGTTGCGAGGTCTACTCTTTCATGTACGATGATTGTATCCCACCACAGTCGAATAACATTCAGGTTCGTAATGCTCTGTCCGGAAATTGAACACGGGTCCTATTCGCTAGTACCTTTGCTTTTAATCAAAGCTGCAATAAATAACGATATGAATAACAAGATATAACGTATATTTTTACCTAATAAAAAAATTATTTCGCTAATAATTCTATATTGAATCACATAAACACGAATGATTTATGCATACCATTTGCTGGCGTCACAGTGGGAAAGCTACGTTACCCGTTCAAAAGCTTTCCCCCATTCATACGTATTGAAGAATTTCCCACTTGGGTCATTGCAGTAGGTAAAATACCCTTGCTCAACCTAGGTCACCAGTTGTTAAGTGACGTCAGTCGGCGACCGCAGTTAGCAATAGACTCTCCCTCTCACTCTGGATGTACATATATAAAAGTGCTGCTGCCCGTCGCTAGCGACACAGGTTGTAGACTTACGTACTAGGTCCTGGAGCGGCGTCCCAGAGATCGAGTCAGATCGAGTGGGATTTACACAGGAACTTTCTCCAGCCACTCCGCGGGCCAGGCAGCAGGACTTTGTCGCATTTTCAGTCAGTCTCCCGTTGTTGATCAGTGTGGTGGTTATAGGAGAGAGAGAGATAGAGCTTCCTTCTTTCTCTCTCACTCTCGGGAAACCCGTTTCGCGAGTTGGAATTTTTTCTGGAGTCTTGGGAACTTTCGCTTTTGCTGGAATCTTCTTATAAAGGAAGGTGAGTTTTTTTTTTTAAATTGTTTATGATTGTGTTTGGTTTTAATTTAGTTTATTTTCTGGGATTTGACGAACTTTGTTTCTACTTCAACTAGAGGTTTCTTTTGTGAGCGCATTGTTATGTTTAAGTCTTTATATATATATATATATATATATATATATATATATATATATATATATATATTATATATAATAACTTAATCATAACAATGCGTCCATAAAATAAATCTCGAATCAGAGTAAAAACAAGGGTATATATATATATATTATATATATATATATATTATATAATATCTATATATATATTAATATTATATATTATATATACTATATATATAATATTATAATAAATGGTTTATGATGCCATTTTAATATCTGTATATATCTGTTTGGGAAATACTAACATTCGGAAACTTTATAAAGCAACATCACGGTAACAACTGATAAACTGTAGCTGAAGACTTTACAGAGAGAATGTTTTGGATCTTGAACTCCCTGTGATCATTCATTCTTTTGCCTTTATCCTAAGTAGCCTACTGCACGCGTGAAATTTTCTCACAAGAATGTGATTTGATAATTAGGTGAATGTTATGTTTACTTAATTACTGAGAGACTAAAGTTAACTTGCATGAAACTCGATATAAAAACTTAATTTTACACCCCGATAGATTTTTACACTGTTGGTAGGGTACCAACGAGACATCAACTGTACGAATCATAAGCAGTGTACTCTATTCCAAGGAATATTTAAAGATATTACGCTTGATAAGTGTATATAAATGAAAAATAATACAGTTTTTAACTCTAAACAGTTTGAATTTAGCTGGTCGAGTTGACGCTTGCATAATGGGAGAGTTCCTTTCCAACTGACGCTGCTCGACGACAAATCATCAGTGAAATATCTTAGCACACAAATCTCGAGGACTGAACAGCTTAGTTGGTAGTTCGGAGTATTTAAGAAAATGACTGAATACAACTTTGGATTTGAATGAAAAGAAATCAAGTCATATACGTGAGTATATATCGTATGAGTCTAGACAAACTCCCGTACGTTTTTCGTTGCAGATCTGCGTTACTGTGAAAACCTTTTGATTTATCAGATATTTGTTCAATTCATTTATCGCTTACTATCTGCACTTTTTGTTCGTCAGATACTATTAGCTGTCACAAGCAACAATGCACTTTAAGAACAATATGTGAATAAAAAAAAATCCTAGAGAACAGCAGCAACAGGAGAAAGATTAAGCCAACCTTATGCTGGCACGGGTTAACTTACAGAACGAACCCACCCACAGTTTAAACGTGATCGATGACTGATGAGCAAGTCACGCCGTTTCAGTTTCTATGCTATTTCCTTTCTCTGAGTAATTATGGGTTGATTGCGAGTGACAATTGCTCAGACATTACTGACGCTTTATCAGGCAGAATTCCGCCACTCTTGTGTGGAAAATTAATAATCAAGAATAATAATCAAGAAACTTAACGAGAGCTTTTATTCTTCACTATCATACTTATGGAGGTGAATAATTAACTCATGATCTTTGTAATGAATGAATTCTGTCACGAAACGTTATTCGTAAGAAAAGAGTTTCTCGTATTTTATTAGATTTTTTTTGCAATTTTAGTGTTTAATATTTTAATTTACCTCTTATTAATTTCTACAATTAAGTGATATTGTCTTTACAGCTCAAAATAATTAATGATATCTGTAAGTTTTAATTAAATACTTTTCCCAACCCTTTTACACACATATATATGTATTTATGTATGCGTGTGTGTGTGTGTGTGTGTCTTTACTTGTGCCTCCCAATTGACCAAAGCGCTTGACACGCCTGCCCGGAGAAAGCAGACAGAATGTCACGCATGCGCAACAAATGTTGACGGAAATCTCAAACCACCGCTTACGGTTGATCTTCACCATCACTTTGCCGCGTCAGTGACTTCGTACTCGTTGCTATAGTTACTGTGATTACGGGCGTGAAGTGCCACGCGGGTTACCTGCAGGGGGAGGGTTCCTAATTTCGGAAGGGCGGCAACCTCTGATGACTGATTTCTGTGCTTTCCAGGTACTGTGCTTGTGACGGCAGAGTAGCGTCTTTTGCTGTAATTCTAAGTCGTAACGGATTGCTTTTTTCTGCTTTCTCCTGCAAGCAGTGAATAAAAGGCATTGCCGGGTTGCTGTTGTCAAATACTATTTCCGGAGAGAGTTACAAGGAGTTACAAGGAGCAGGATGTCTCAAAGACTTGTTAGTCCATCCTAAGAGGAGACATCGTGTGGCTCACTTATCTCTAGGAGCAGGTTTTATTGTTCATTCTGTAGAGTGTCCTAATGATGTTGTCTAGCCTTCTTTTAAACTCTTCCACACTGTTGCTGTTTACAACTTCTGATGGCAGTTTATTCCATGTGTCACATATCTTGTATGTAAAGAAGTTCTCACAATGGGATGTGTTGTATCTTTTCAATTTAAGTTTCTATTCATTATTTCTTGTCTGGTTTTCGAGAGAGAGAGAGAGAGAGAGAGAGAGAGAGAGAGAGAGAGAGAGAGAGAGAGAGAGAGAGAGAGAGAGAGATTTATATTACTCTAATAATAAGAGGAGAATAGGTTTAATTTGATTTACCGCACAGGTAAAGGGAAAGTCTCCGACATAAATGAAATTGTGATTAGGGTCACAGGAAATACAGCAAATATGGCGAGGCTAAGACTTTAGAAGTGACCATGGACATTCTAATGTTTAGAACTGCAAGTTTAAGTAGAAAGTATCTTGGTATAAAAAGCCATTGTTGTGATACAAACTCTGGCGATCAGGAAGCATTATTATTTTACAGAAGTTGTAACACTGACTGGTCCTGTTCATATGTCCAGTTATGTCCATATTTACATCTTAAAATCTTAACTCTTACGTCCAAGAGGTTTTCCTTGATTCCATCCAAACGCTTTTACGTACCTATTTCCAAACATTTTTTATTTATACATTTTTTGGAACATCACTGAGCGAGTTCTCAGTTTTGATGAACTGTCATCCCGTGCACAGTGCTTTAAAGAAACATCATGAAGTTAAGTGCACGTTTAGCATCTGCTAAAGCTGTCAGTATTCTTGGTCGTGAGACAGATTATGCTCTTTGGTAAAGCAAGGTCCTGTCAGAATGTAGAGGAATGGTTCTTCAAAAACAAAGATTATTTCAGCACGCTTTCTGCCAGCGAGCTAGATTCGGATCACAGCCAAATTGCTACCAAATTAAATGGCCAGCCTTCTGAGAATATCTCTTGAAAATCCTTATATTTGATTAAAAGAATCTCGCAGTGTTATCCATCTTGCTTTATATGACATAGGCCAACACGTACACAGGCCAAAGGGAATAAGGCCATGTAGCCCAACTCCTACACAGGTCAAAGGAAATATGACCATGTAGGCCAACTCCTACAGGTCAAAAGGAATTAGACCATGCAGGCCAACTCCTACAGGTCAAAGGAATAAAATTATGTAGGCTAACTCCTACACAGGTCAAAGGGAATTAGACCATGTATGCCAACTCCTTCACAGGTCAAAGGGAATAAGACCATGTATGCAAACTCCTTCACAGGTCAAAGGGAATAAGACCATGTAGGCCAACTCTTACAGGTCAAAGAGAATATGACCATGTAAGCCAACTCCTACAGGTTAAAAGGAATTAGACCATGTAGGCCAGCTCCTACAGGCCAAAGGGAATAAGACCATGTAGGCCAAATCTTACACAGGTCAAAGGGAAAAAGACCATGTAGGCCAACTCCTACAGGTCAAAGGAATGATCATGTAGGCTAACCCCTACACAGGTCAACTGACCAACTAAGGGCAGCTGGCCAACCTATCGATAAAGCATTCTGGAAATCCTTGTGCTTGATTTGAGAATCATAGACACAAACGCTTAGTGGATGTCAGGATGTAACCAAGGTCTATATAACCTCCTTTCCCCAGCAGGTATATATAGAGGTCACACGTTCCAGCGGGAGTGACAGAGGGCGTATATAGGACACTATATAAGATTAAGGGCGTGAAATAAATGGGGAGACATTATTGTTGTAGCAGATGATAGATGACAAATACGCTTCGTTTTCGGAGATTAAATGATTGGCGGATTTAGACTATGACGGTTTGAGTGGGAGATCTTGCTTGGTATGGCGAGTAATTGGCATCGTTTGCTCAGTCTTAATTAACCTAATGGTCGTGTTTTTTTTTTAAGTTTTTTTCCCGAAAACCAGGAACATTTGCGCCTGCATTATTCGGTGCAATTACTAAAAAAAATGGTTATAATATAAAAAAAATAGGAATGCCATGGAATTCATTATTGTTATCATTATTACTGTCGTTGCTTTTGCTAAAGTTTTCATAAAATTGTTTATCAAACCTGCTGAATGTGGTGCAATAAGGAAGGAAATTATACACAGCTGTAAATAATTTACATTCTTCATTATGCTGTGCTAGATTTCTTTTAGCGGATAATGAATGTCAAGAATGAGGTATTAGGCCTTAATAATATATCACACACATACATAGACACATACTCACACAAACACATATACATAAATATACATACATATATATATATATATATATATATATATATATATATATATATATATATAAGTCATATCACATTTCCGTGATTCATATACATATATCGAGCTACAATGTCCTTTAATATCTAATTCGCTCTACCTCGGAATTAATATATTTTCATACATGCTTAACCGAAGGGGAATTTTTTTCCCGATAATAGACTTGCCTGGACCGGGGAGCGAACCCATGGAGCCTTTCAAATCAAGGAACGTCAGTGAAGCTTTTACCTACTACACCACCGCAAGAGGTGGTGTAGTAGGTAATAGCTTCACTGACGTTCCTGGATTTGAAAGGCTCCATGGGTTCGTGCCCCGGTCCAGGCAAGTCTATTGTCGAGAAAGAAATCCCCCTTCGGTTAAGCATATATGAAAATATATTAATTCCGAGGTAGAGCGAATTAGATATTAAAGGACATTGTAGCTCGATATATATATATTATATATGCAAAGGAAACAGTAGGCCAACGAGCACCGGTACAAACCTATACTGAAAATCCATTAAAGAAAGAGGAAAGTGACATAAATTAGGGTCTAGTATTTTTTTTAAACACCCCCTCGGCAAAGACCACAAATTACATCCCCTGGGACATGGAAAAAAAGAAAAAAAAAAGAAAAAAAAAAAACGAGTCAAACTTTCATCTCCATCTCGATAGCCAAGGCGAGGCGAAAGTGATTATACGTACAGTTATTTTCAGGCGAATATGCGCATGTGGTTTTTCTTCCTCTTCCTCGCTTTCACGGAAACATGGCTTAACGGTATCCGTTACCCTCTCTCTCTCTCTCTCTCTCTCTCTCTCTCTCGCTCTCTGTCTCTCTCTCTCTCAAGTCAGTCTTCCTCGTCGTAAAGGCACTAAAAACTTGAGAGAGTGTTTTAAAGGGAGGAAATCTTTTCTAATCTTTTTATCCCTCTTCCTGAAATAAAGGAGGAAGTGAGAGACGACGAAGAG
>NC_061089.1:13360413-13367913 GCF_015104395.2 Macrobrachium nipponense
TCCCTCCCACCCGGCAAACCCCTACACTCGTCAAGCGACCACCTCTAAACCTAGCCACCACTTTCTCCTGCACCGGAGGAGAGCTCGCTTGCACATGATACGTAGATCCGAACGTTTTCGTTATTGGTCGTCGCATTCCAGTGATATTCGTCTGCATATTTTTTCGCTCACTTTCCCTGAGAACGTCGTACCTGGAGGAAGCACGTGGATTTGTGCCTGTTTTCCTACTGTTCTTTTTTTTCTTTTTTTTCTTATGTTCTCTTTTGTTTCCTATCTTTGTCGTCATCTCTGTCCGAGTATTCGTTTCGGCTTTTCAAAATCGAATTTCTTCCTTTTTCCTTTCACTGTAATTCTGGATTCTCGTGTTTTTAATGCTTGATAAAAAAAAAAAACGTTTCTCAGTGATACAGTTTGCTGCTTAACTCTGAGAGAACGAATGATATGATAATATGGGTTGTTTTCGATGACGAATATAATCGAAATAAAAGAAAGTTATACCACGTTTCCATTGGTATTCTCAGTGACTACGCCGTGAAAGGTTTAAGGAATTGCAATAAGAACTTTAGTGTTTTCTCAATGGGTCAGATTTTCTTTGATACTGATAAGAAACTTTTTATAAATAGTTAAACGGAAGTTTCCACACGAAGAATAATGGAGAAACCTAGCTAACAAACGAATATGCAACGCTTATCACGAAGCAAACATTAGGCCTACACCTGACATTTGATCTTGGGTTGGTATATGACAGCCTTTTCTTCTCTTTCCTGGAAAGATAGAATAAATAACAGATAAAAAATAAATGAAAACAACGCAAATAAAAATAAGGATCTCCTCGAGTAGGCAGACCAGACGACTTCAAACCTGGGCGTTGGAAAACAAACAAGTTAACGGCTCTGGAAATCTCCCTCCCCAGAGATCTCTCTCTTCGCCATTTGGAGAAGAAACTTGGCAGCAGTGTGGGCTGATACCGTAAGACTAAAGTTCACGCAAAAGAGCATTTGTAAAGGTTTACAAGTTTATTATGAATGTGCATTTTCTGGGTATAGAGAAGGAATTACGTTTGTAGGTATTGTGTTTGTTGGTATCAATTAATTGTTACATACACAGTGCATTGATAATTATGCTTAAGTGTTTACGGTATCTCTCCTTAATATATCAGATGCTGTTCTTCATTGCCAAACGGAGGAAATTATTGTTACCAATGCATTTTGAAAGTGTCTATGATCAATATATTCGTGAAGGAATACAAACACACATAATACATATATGTATGTGCTTATGTGAACTTCTTCACCATCATGAATGCAAATGCTTTGGATTCTCGTCACAGGAGAAAGTTTCACCCCTGGGGAAAGTCATCTCATTGTTCCAACGGTATACAAAGAGTATGGAATAACAATGAGCTTTTATTTTGTCATATATCAGTCATTCAAAGGAGCTTGCCTGACCTTCTAAATTGAAAAACCATTTGTGGGGGGAGGTGTAATTCAGCTCCAGCGAATACTCAAGGAGTCAACTTTAGCTTCACAATGGATATTTTCTGCGTCTAACAAATTAGACAGGTTTTATTCTGAGTATTGTTTCTCTCGGATCAACGTATATATGAAGAGAAAGGTATATGACCTACAAATGGTCCAGAAAGTTCCACCTGAAGTCTAAGAGACTTAATTTACAGCTTCTGACGCAAGCGTTGATCTGTAGACATAGTATATTTATGTAGATTCTATATGACATATATTGTACGTAGAGCTCTAGAGGTATACGACCTACAAATGGCTATGGAGCTTTTATCTTAAGTGTAAGAGACTTAATTTACAGTTTCCGATCAAAGTGTTGCCTCTGTAGAGACAACGTATACTTTATGCAGACTGAATCTGACGTCACAACAGTCACGAGTGCTTGGGAGCACTGGGACGCACGGGGACTCGAATCGCTTGTTCTTAGATCACCTGTTACGTCTGCACTTTCTCTGAGTGCTGCAGATAGCTTTCTCATGATGGCAATTTTCTCACTCTCTGGGTTAGTGAGTTAATTGCACAATTACGTCTGCTTGTGCTGGTCTTTAAATTAAAGAGGAGGAGGAAGAAGAAGAAGAAGGAGTTAAGACCTGTGTACTCTCTTGCTTCGTAGAGATCTACTCTCGCTGTAACGTTAACACAGTTAGTACTAGGCTTACACAGCTATGCTCCGTAGGTGTAACTCCAGTTTCTTTATTATGAGCTCTCTCAGAGAACGTGATTTTGCCCGATTTATTGACTAAAGAGGAACTGCGTCACAAAAACGCGGAATTTAAATATTATGAGGGAAGAAAGTGCTTCAGTATATTCATTGAGTGGTGATTGCAGTTATTGTGGAGACTTGATGTCATAATAAAAAATAGAGCGCTATGATAGAATCATTTTTTTTAACTTCACGTTTGTGCATTGAGGAAAAAATCTGTTGAATTAAATAGCAGAATAATTCGCTGATCTGAAATGACGAATGATATTAGGCATATAAATCATTACCATCTCAGATGAGTATAATTTACTTCCTCATTCTGTATAGGCCCAATTGCCAGTTTAATATTAGTTGCTTTCACATACGTACATTGATATTCTATCATTTTTCCTATTACTACTACTGTCATTATCACTAGACAATGAGAGATACACAAAGAGACCCCAGAAACTGGTATATCCTGTGGACTTTCAAAATTCAAGACTTTCAAATGACTTGGGAACGTCAAAATCTCCGAAATTGTGAAGAGTCATTTTCTTTATCTGGTTAATGTATTGACACTTTACATTCTCTCTCTCTCTCTCTCTCTCTCTATCTCTCTTCTCTCTCTCTCTCTCTCTCTCTCGTCTCTCTCCTATATATATATATATAGATATATATATATATATATATATATATTTATAATATATATAATATATATATATATATATACATATATATATATATATAGTATATATATATATCCTTAAATCCACGGTAGAAAGGCGAGTGAAAAATTGGGGACTTGAAAAAAAGTACTTTCGTAGTATATCCTAATTTTTCAAGTTCACGCTGAATTATAATAGAAGTTGACAGACTTTTATATACAAAATAGAGCAGGGGGGGCCGGGGTTACAGTTTGTTAATCTGGGCGCCGTGTTCTTTATATTATATGTCTATATATAAACATATGTATATGTGTATATATATAAATAATATATATATATATATATGTATATATATATATATATATATATATATATACATATATAGAGAAGTAAAGCGCAAATACCTATACGCCTTTTCCATAAAAAGGAAAGTGGCTTTAACATTTCTGGGATTTTTAAATTATTTCTTGACCGTTCAAAAAGGAAAGTCCACAGGATATACGACCGTATTAAGTTTCTTGGGGTATTTCTCATTTCCTAATGCTGATATATATATATATATATATATATATATATATATATATATATATATATATATATATACATCAAACCGATTCCTAATAGGGATGGACTCCCAAGAAAGATAATACACAATTATTTACTGCCACAGTCATATTCTAACTGATGAATAATGGATGTTCCCCCTTACAGAACTTACACAACATCAACACCTGTGAGTGTATATCATTATTTGTTTGTTTGTTCGTATGGTGTTTTTACGTTGCATGGAACCAGTCGTTATTCAGCAACGGGACCAACGGCTTTACGTGACTTCCGAACCAAGTCGAGAGTGAACTTCTATCACTACAAATACACATCTCTAACCCCTCAGCGGAATGCCCGAGAATCGAACTCGCGGCCACCGAGGTGGCAGGTCAAGACCATACCGATCACGTCACTGAGGCGCTAAATCATTCATGTCATTGAAACTGAAAATAGGAAGTATAAATGTTTCTCAAGGAACTGTCATGAGGAAACATTAACTTCACCACAACGAAGACCATCATTTAACAGATCGACTGAATAAGAATGGCTCTCTAGACTCGCCTTTCAGTGACTAGCGTTTTGCCTCGTCATATTTAAGAAATGGGCTTCTTCGTCCCTCTTTTCAACCCAACCTTTTCAATTTATTCGGTTTCTTTAAAAGGCTGAATGAGCCAAGGACGAGTGAGAAGAATCCTTTCACTTTTCTCCTTTCGACTTTGGTCATTCAACTCACGTCCCGTTGGGTCACATTAGCCTCAATCTTTCTATCACCAACCCCCCCCCCCTCCCCCCTCCCCCGTCTGTCTATCTCAGTGTTTCTTAAACTTTCTTGTGCAGAGGACCCCTTTAATCAAAAATACTTATTATGATAATTTCCCTCTTGAGTTTAAAGGTGCTTTCATATATTGTACTCAAATTGCTACTGAATTATGTGTTAGTGGCTGATCTTCAACACAGATGTTTACATTTTACTTAAGATAACTTTCACAGCATTATAAATTTTGCAATTTTGCTCATAAATTCTAGTAAACCTAACAGCAACGCTTCCTTCTCACATTATCCTGAGGGGTCCGCAAACCACACTTCAAGAAACACTGGGCCTCTAAAAGAAAGAAAGAAAAAAAAAAAAAAAAAAAAAAAAACTATCTGTTTATGACACGTTTTTTCATTTTGCGTAGCTAAAGTCGACTGTCCTAAATAATTTTGCTATCTAGAATTTGTATAATTCTAGATCAAGTATGATGGATTTTACAAGGAAAGTAAATTTTTAAGATTGGTAACGGGTACGATGGTATAAGTTAAAAAAAATGCCCCAGCTATTAACACATCTAAAAGTAAAAAGTAAAAAAAAGAAAAAAATGCATCTAAAATTTAATTTAGATTGGTAATAAGTACGATAAAATATTTTTTTAAATGCCTCAGCTATTAATACATGTATATTTTAAAGTTAAAAAAGTAAAAAAAGGTACAAAAAAGTAAAAAAAAAGTTAAAAAGTTGAAAAAAGTTTTAAAAAATACCCTACCCCTTCATACATCTAACTCACTGCTGTTGCTGCTTCTGTTGCTAGTAATAACAGCAAGAAGAAAAAGTAAGAGATGTTATCTACACAATAAAGAAACTTTCCCCACACGAAATATCTCACAGATTCCCCATCACCAAGGAGATTAAAATGGACGTCCCCACCTATTCATCGCTAGCTCCTTCTCTCGCCTATTCATAACTTTGCTATTACCTCTTTTAAGCGGATGGGGATGTTCCTGACCACCTCTCTCTCTCTCTCTCTCTCTCTCTCTCTCTCTCTCCTCTCTCTGGATGCTAGAATAGGTATTCATGCGTGGCTGTTGTTTTCTTGCCTGCCTTGAAGGGTACCTGTCCCGTTTGCCACAGACGAGAATGTCTTCATGTAGGTATGGAAGATGACAGTGTGCTGTGAATATTGAGACCACAGACCGATGACTGGAATGAAGGTTATTACATCGAGTATGTACTGTTATCCCACCTCTCTCTCTCTCTCTCTCTCTCTCTCTCTCTCTCTCTCTCTCTCTCTCTGTGTGTGTGTGTGTTTATCTGTCTGTCTCTCGTTCTTTGGACGAGAAAAAAAGAATGTGGATTCGTTTGGAATGGTTACAGCATGCAAGTAATGTTATTCTCTCTCTCTCCTCTCTCTCTCTCTCTCTTTCGTTCTTTGGGCGAGGCAAGGATGGACGTGGACTCGTTTCCTGTGATCTAGTATGCCTCTGGCGATCTATAAATGAATTGCGTACCTGGTTGTACGTTAACTGTTATGAGTCTCACAGAGAGAGAGAGAGAGAGAGAGAGAGAGACAAAATATATGTGATTAGTACCCCCGTTAAATGTACATCATATAATTATGATTAAAATCGGGGGACTCAGCGAGATAGTACTTGCACCCCTGATGTGAAACGCTAATATGATCCCCCCCACCCCCACCATCCCTGCTCTCTCTCTCTCTCTCTCCTCTCTCTCTCTCTCTCTCTCTCTGACATAGAGGCACGCATACGCACACATGACTATATAACCTGCACACCTGGTTACTAGAATTTGCATTCATTAAAGGCAAGATGGATGGTGCCTATCCGTTTATTTTTAGGCCAAGGCTAATGATGGTGACCATCCCTGCTTCAGAGAGAGAGAGAGAGAGAGAGAAGAGATAGAGAGAGAGAGAGAGACTGTCCCTCTCTCGGTATGCCGTCATCAGCACCCAAGCATCACATTAGAGATATTTGCGGTTCATAGTCCCATGTATGTATGTAAAGATTGTCAAGGAATATAGAAATATTTCTTTATATTTTAATTAAGTGACTGGTGTCTATGGTTTTGGCAGTCTATCGTTCTCTATGGGTTAACAGGTACAATGAAATCAACATAAAATATTTTGTTCATCTTCCTGAATACTGCACTGCTGTTCCCGTTATATATGATCATACTCCCATATAAATAAGTATACTCATTCATGACGAATCTTTATCATGCATCTCACTCTCTCTCTCTCCCTCTCCGATACGTATCTACCAAACAAATGTACTGATACTGGAATTTTGAATTAGTACAGTGAAGATGGATACTCTAGCTATCTAAATTTTAGTAGCACGAGGTCGTTGGCATTTAACTGTCCCATTTACGGTAGACAGGAGAATGTGCCTCTTAGGCAAGTTCTAGGGAGACTTGTTCTTGGGTATCCAGGTTCTAGCATCGAGGGGTCATGACGCAGACGAAGTTCGGTTCGTGGCCTAACATACAAATTGTCTTATTAAAAAAAAAGATGGAGTTATCTGTGCTCGCACGAAGCTGGCCAATCTTTGTGTATGGCTCTCTCTCTCTCTTCTCTCTCTCTCTCTCTCTCTCTCTCGAAGTTAGGCTCGTAGCCCAACATACGAACTGTCAAATGAAATAAAGATGTTTTTATTTACGCTCGTGTACAGTTGGTCTACCTAGGCGCATGGCTCTCTCTCTCTCTCTCTCGGTGCGTGTGTATGTTTTATTACGAATAAATATATTCCAAGAGTGGTGTGAAACTTGGAATCTGCAAATGAAGACTTCATGTAGTGTGGAGATCCTGAGAAACTGCATGGCTTTGCTCACAAGTCTTTACAGCTCAAGAGCATTGTCAATTATCTGGATTTACTTTCCGCACCTAACCATAGAGATTTTACTGTAGCAGACTGAGAGTGTGTGACATCGAAAGTCATGTGGTGGAAAATTGCCTTAACGTAATTTTCAGCCAAGAGAAACGACTCTCTCTCTGCGCAAATCAAGTTTGAAGACCATTCCACCTACATGGTTAGCTGATCTGTGGGCGTCAGAGAAAGCTCGCTACATAAATTTAAATTCCAGTGCATTGGCGCAAGAAAACGTCAATTTTCACTCGGGAGGTTTCACATAAGCAAACTTTTTACATCTGAAGCTTGGATCCGTAGAAAGAGGCGACATTCTCTAAAATCCGTCAGAATCTGTTGTCCACTCGTCATTTCCCGCGTAACTCGAGCGAAGGAATTTCAAATGTTCCTGTGCAGTTCCGGGGCTCCGTAGAAAGAGGCGACATTCTCTAAAAGCGTCAGAATCTGT
>NC_061089.1:13375413-13400413 GCF_015104395.2 Macrobrachium nipponense
AACTGCCTCTGTGGCATCAGCAGCTGCAACGTCGGTTGGTACTAATGGCATATTCGAGCCACAGCTTCGCTACATCCTCGGGTATGTATCGTGTCGTTGTCGACCTACAACCAAACCTTGATGTTAACTTTATCATTTACAGGTTCGTCCTTGCAAGAGTCCATTCGTGAGGCGGAGGAAAAGGAGATGGCAGAAGTGAACAAAATCCACCACAGAGTAGTTCGGCAGCTTTTAGACGGATTCAGGATAGAGAACACCTTTAGAGATGGCATCTCGTCAGTCTTGATCTATTTATTTATATTAAAAACGTAACTGCATGCTGCTGGAGGCATTGCTTGTTGCAATAAAGATACGCACTCATACATTAAACAATGACTAAACTATAGGCCTATACAATAAACAATGACAAAACTATAGGCCTACGCTCAGTTACATGGTACACTCATTATAGTCTAAATTCGGACGGACAAAAAACGTATATGAAATGTCCGAATACAACTGAAGACAATTTCAGTTAAAGTTCTACACTGATGTGAAAATAATCTACTAACAATTTCTGTTTATACGTTGACAGCATCAGTGAGACGGATGATCTTCAAGGATTATGAAACATGAGACCCAAGGCTGCTAAATTGCTAATGACGGACACTTTTTTTGTTTTTGTTTATAAAAATACTACGTGTCTACTATTTTCATTTGTAAGAATGAATTTTAACAGTGATTTGTATAAAATTTAAAGCTGGCTTAACATCATATTTTTCTTATCTTCTAATCGTAACTTACATTCTTCATTCTATGGTACTATGGTAATTTTCTTCTTCCAGAAAAAAACTATTGATCATGGGATGCTTTTGAGATATTAAGCTTTGAGCTAACATTACAAAATGCAGTTCATGAAAATCATGGTCAATTATTTTTCAATTAATAAAAATTCATATGTATGAGTCTGCAGTTTCTTTAGAAATGGCGATAATCCTTTTTTTTCCTGTAAACTAACATGAAGGAATGATTACAATTTTCATGAACTTGCATATCCCTCTGTTTCAGCTAATGGAAATGGAAACGAATATACAGTAATTTTCATTTCATAGTATGTCAGAGTTCATTTTTCTTGTAAAATCATTGGCTTTAGTATTCCAAAGCTTAAGATTTTATCCTACTGTTTATTTGATTTGATTTAGTGTGAAACAGATGATAAAACGTGGGACTTTGCATGTCATGTACAAAGAATTCATTGGTTTCTCCAACAAAATATTGTATGACGATATTAAGAAGCCATGACTGTACGTATTAACAAATGCCTTTTTAAATTGGCTGCAAGTTATTTGCTTTTACTTATTTCGACTAAAATGTGCATGGAAGTTTGTTACTTTGTGTCCGGAAACCCCCATTTTTGATGTTATTAAAATTACTTATTTACCGTCTAACATCTCAGCATTCAAAATTTCATAATATTTCTAAGATTATATTGTATGGGAAGGTCCAGAGCTCGAACAAATAAGAAATTATGAATATTGTCCTAACTAAAATGTTAAAGTTTAGCAACATGAAAAAGTACATTATTTTAATAATCCAGACAAGATTCAGACTTGTAAGTAATGTAACTAAAAGCTGGTACTGTACTTAAAGCTATAAGATCACTTTCTTTACAAAGCTTGTAAAGACTTTTCAGAACTTGGTCTGCCTCTAACAAGTATTGCAATGATCCAACAGGGCACTGGAAAATGTGGACGACATGCTTCGCACAACGATACCCAGCCTGGATCGTTTCAATTGCCTGGAAAGGGTTGTGTGTTCTGTCATGTCAGGTGGGGCTTCTGCAATTACTGAGAGGTGAGATTTTCCCTTTATTACCTTTGCTAGATCTGAAAAAACCTATGCATATATTGTGGAAATCCAATACTTTTAAGAACCAAAAGAACCTGTTAATAACATGACCTTTTGTATTTCAGTCCTGTTTCCCCCATTGCATCTGCACTGGGGCAAGCATTTGATCCAACGTTCCAGCAAGGAATTATACAAAACCCTCAGACATTTTCACAAGAATTGCTAAATAACCCGGCACTTCAGCAACTCTTCTCCCAAGGCCAAGGAACACAAGGATTACAGGGATTACAGGGATTACAGGGACTCTTATCTCAAATATCGTCCACCCAGCAACAAAGCCCTTTACAGAATCCAGCTCTACAGCAAGGATTTCCACCTCCAAATCCTGCATTCCAGCAAGGCTTTCCACCTCCTAATGCTGCATTCCACCCAGGATTTTCTCAAAATCCAGCCTTTGGAGCACCGCCCCCACCGCCGCCTCCTCCTCCCCCTCCACCAGGATTTCATCCTCAATTCCATCCTCAACAGGTAATATTTTGAATGAAGAATCTATATATTCTCAATAGAAGAGACTGATGCAGTTTTGTTAAAGAAATACACTAATGAAAAAAATCCCAAAATGCATATTAACTTGCTGTAGGCCTTTCCATTCTATACATACAAGCCCAAATTTTATGACAAGACTTATTTCTAGCATTTCTTTATGGGGAGAAATACATAATGATTACTGGTATACTGTAATATCACTAAAAATGTGAAACTTTTTTCTCCAGGGTTTCCCAAATGCTTTCACTAACTTTAGGGAAAACCCTGAAACGGAAGGCACACAAAGAAGGTCTAGCGTTCCAAAGCCTCAAAGACGGAGGCAGCCACCTAAGCGTAGGGAAAGAAATGGATTTTTTGATTTCCTGGGTCGTTTGGGCCTTGGCCGCAGGAAGAAGCGTGATTTGTTTAGCGATATCCTTGGAGGATTCTCTTCTCAAGGATTTATGGGGTATGTAATATACAATAGAAGAATTGTCATACACTAATTCATTATATTTTTTAACAACTGATTCTCAGCTATCACTGGTTTTATATGAAAAAGTAAGTACCTCTTGGTGTAAAGATCTTTTTGATACAAATTGGTATCTTCATTACACTGAAAAATTAAAGATTAAATTGTTTACTGTGTAGCACAATGCAGCCTCAAAATATAGCAATTTTTAATCACTCATCTTTTATCAAAATAATAATTTTGTATGAACTATTTTGAACTGCAATAATTATACTACTGTATGAGTTGTCAGTAGTCTTTCCCCTCTGTTTCTTTCCCTATGAAGATATTTGCTTTATATCCATATATTTGGATACATCAATTACATAAATGTCAACGACAAAAACTGAAAACCAAAATTTACAAAACCTATTTATTGCAATTTTCCCTACATAAGAAAAATAACTATATTGCCATATTAAACAGTTTAATCATTATAATAATAATAGTAATAATAATAATAATAATAATATAATAATAATAATGGAGAAACAAATCCACAGTTGTGTATCTCTACAGATATATTTAAAAATACAACCGTATACAGAGAGCTTTCAAGAGTCTTTAGATTTCATTTTAAATATATTTGTATACAGTTACATAACTGTGGATTTCTTTCACCATTTTAAGACTCGTGCTACTATGACTATTTTTTAATAATATGTAGTGATTATAATACAGACCTGCCACAAATTTCAGGCTAAAATTAAATAAGACACTCTTTTTACAGGATTTTGGATCAGATGATGGACCAGTATTCATTTTACCCTTACACCCATGCTGCCTTCATGGGTTACACTGGAAGCCCAGACAGATGCGAGAAACTTTACCCATCATGTCCCTCGACGGCTGAGCAACTGGTTGACGTTTTCAACAACATCCACCGACATTACCCCAATGGTATTCCTTACAAGGAAAGGTTTCCTTGGCCACTCAATATACTCCTACCTTAATAGAATCATAAGTGGAGTAATTGGAAAATTTGACCTGAAGTTTTATGTTTTTAGACTACCTTTATATAGCTCTGTTGCCAAAATAGATGATATAAAACTCATAATTATTGTAATGTTTTATGCAATAGCTATGTTATGAAAGAAAGAGCTTAATGTACATTATCTCAGTTTTGTAATATTTAGCTCCTGCAATTCTCACTTGTTAATCTAGAAAGTAGTGTAAATACGTACCCATTTTTATACTTGAATTTTCAGGCTATTTATAATTAATGTGTTTGTATGAAACATGTTTTAATTTGTAAAATATCATTTTTTTTCTCCACTTGTGCACAAGTGCATGACAGCATATGATTATCATAAAATCATTCTGTCAGTAGCTTTAATATTAATTTATACTGTGTTATATTTATTGTGTTACTTATGAAGATGAATGCTCAAATCCCATGTGCTTTACTATGCAGCTTCTATATAGTATGTATTGCATGTATTTTTTAATAAAGCATCTTTGCTGTTGCTGGTCATCAGCAAGAATACAGACATATAATGGTTTTTGTTATTCCCACTGTTCAAAGATATTGGACTGAGAGTGCCTAAAATTTACTTCATTACTACAATTTAACCTACATAAACAAGACAATTTATTTGTTCCTTTTCAGACAAAGTAGTTCACTAATATGGGAACCACAAGATATTTTTACGTATTTCCTTGCTTTTACATATTTCATCAAGCATGAACAAAATTTACCAGTACCAAATCATAAAGGCCTTAACTTTTCTTAAAAATTGTAAATACCTTGGTATCTTAATCTGATCTACATGATTTTCTCTTAGTATACTTCAATACCTCTATTTAATCAGCCAGACACTGGCCTGGTTTTTCTTATAAAAAGATATGACCTTTGTTAAAAAAAATAAATTTAAACCTTACTGTAAGTGATCTATACTAGGTTGATCTATGCTAGAACCTCAAATTTATTTTGTCATTAAATCTGGAGAATACTTGAACCACGTCATTCACGCAATCTTTTTTCCATATTCCCAGTACTACTTGACAAAATTTGGATGTCATAGGCCATCATTAAATTCCAAACACAGATTCATTTTAATACTGACTGGACTGCTTGTTGATGACACAGTTCTAATCTAAATCTAAATTCTTATGATATATTAGAAAAAATATTATATCTAATTTAAGAACAGCATGGAAAACATCAGTTTATTTCTTTGTGCGATAATACAACCTTAAAACAAAATTCAGCAAAAAATAGAACATACCCAATGGTAATTATACACAAAACAAATACTTGGCACAAATGAATATCAACACAATAGGAAGAAAGAATATTTTGGAAACATGGCACATTATATGATTTAATACTTAAATTATTTAATACTGCAGGCTGCAAGAATTTTTGAATATTATATTAAATAACATCAAAACACTAGTATCCACTGGTCATTCTAAAAGAACGCTATTTAAAGTGTTGAGCAAAACTCAGAGTGCAAATGATCCTCAGCAATGTACGAAATGAAAACTATTAGCATCAGCATAACAGAAAAATATTGATGTACCATCTGGATAAACACAACAAATCTAGGAGACACTTGAATAAGTAAACTTTTAAACACCTACAGGCCTCAGGGGAGCTCTGTGAAGCCTCATCATAAATAGATGGCTAAAACTAATTTTCTTACCAAGTGAAATGCAATTTATTCAGCTGCTATCTTGACTATTACGAAACAAATAAAATGGATAAACTCTCAACAGTATTTAACTTCCTTATACAGTAAGTAGAAATAATAAAGATAGCTGTGAACCCAAATAATGGAATTCTTCTTCTCCATCTTTTGATGTTATCTCCCAACTGAGAGAATAATTAATACTGCATGATACTTTATATTTGATCAGAGCTCAGTTTTACAAATACAATTGAAAGTAAAAATTCCTACACAAATGATGTACAAAAATGAATACCACAAAGTTCTGAGTTATTTTGCACTTGCAAAGAATATTTAGTTAATTTCTTTACAGTTAAAGGGTGCAACTTTGTGATGCAAAAAATATCTATACTGTACAACCAACTGAAATCTTTGTGTGGCCTTCTACAGGTTGTTTCCTTACACCACAAATAAACATTAACCTTACTTCATTGTACGTTATTTACGATTTGTGCTACTGACTTTCACTAGTATAGTCTTAATACAGTCACAGCTTCTATGGTAATTGGTATTTAATAAACTGAACAAATGAAGGCAAACCATCATAACAGCACAGTAAGCTGTTGCAAAGGACACATTATTCTTAATGGCATTAAAAGCAGTGTTCATAGATTCACCTTCTGTGAAGCATCTTGGTACAAAGAATAAGGCCACTTTTTAAAGAATGGCCTATAGAATTCATATTCCTCCTGACATTTCGACATTAAAACATCAAAATTTATAGATACTTTAAGGTAATTAGCATATTCAAAATTCAGTAGCAAAAGGTAGGTGGTATATCACATTAAACCTGGCTGAAGTATGACGAGGGATTCACAGAATATTGCAGATGCTTTTTTCACGGAAAGGGTTGGCTCTAGGGTTCCTAGTTGGATGACACAAATAGTCATCCTTTTCATGCTCACGCACATAATCCTGAAAGGAAAACAAATGGTATGACTTAGAATTTATCACACAAAGGTAAATACATTCACATTAAAAGTTACTACATGGTGGAGGGCCATTATTGTGCCCTGATGCTTAACAGCAGGTTGCCTTTAGATTTATTGGTCACAGATATTATAACAATGCTAAAAAGCTGCAAATGAGCACAAGGAGTTGAAAAGGCAGTAGGCCTCACTTATACTACTGTACAGTACTTGATATAGGCAAAGGGCATTGCTTGTTAAATTTATAAATCACAGTCCAAAATTAATGTACTACATGTATGATACAGAATGCTTACAGTACAGTACTTTGCTAAAATAAGTGAAATCCTTACGAGATGTCACCCAATTTCAGGGACTTGTTCAATAAAGTAACATAAAAGCTAATAACCATACCAACCTAATGGGGTCAAAACTGTATTTACAATTTATAACTGATTAACTTTAAGTATACACAGAGATTACCTTTGTTGTATAATTTTCCTGCAACATGCAGTTATTGTTTTAGGAAATTTTTATGGCAGCATCCTATTGGATTATTTGTGGATGTTGAGACACCAAAAATGCTAAAAAAAATTAATTACTATACAGTATACAATATGTATGCTGTATACTCATAAATAATACATGCAATTGGAATGTATACATGTACAAACATAAACAATCTGAATCAACCTCGCCTAACTTAGGGAAAGAGTTAAGAAATGAAGCTTGATGTACTACATTGCTGTGGTACCAATTCAGAAAGCATTTCATTTCATGCTTTGTTGTGAATAGTACATAAGAGAAATGTTAAAAGTAAAAACTATAAAAAATAGAGCTGCAACTTGTGACAGAGCTGATGTGAAATCAAACTGGATATAGGAATCTAGTCACGTATTGTCATTAAAACCAGTATATGAAAAATCACCTACAACACATGAATAGTTGTAAGATAACATAAATACCATACAAAAGATCTGGAGGAAGTTGCTCAAAGAAGTACAGCACACAGCCATCTTAAGAATGCACCAATCTCCTTAATTTCAAACTTAACAAAACCTTTTTATGTAAAATAAACATCTCTGTTTGCTGGATTACTAGTACCTGTTTCTGTTGGTTGAGCTTAACGAGAAATTCAGTGAAATTATCCACACTACAATCAAAGGCTGATGGAGTCATTATTTACAAGATAAACAACCAAAAATTTAAAACCTGAATATGGAAACATGATTCTTTCCAAGAGTGTGACAATGAAAAGACTCAGGATATTTTGTTAAAACTATATTTTTAAACATGATGTATGAAGAACATTTTATTGAAGAATTCCATAAGATAGCATGTAAAACATACCTGAATAACTCTAATTCAGCATTTTGTAATTCTGTGAATAAGATGTCCTCTACTCTATATGACAAGAGACTGGAACATCTCCAGTAACATTATAAAGCACTGATTACTTCCAATTATTAACTGGAAATGAACCTAAACTGCGTATGTTTATAAAGAACCCTGTAATGACTGTAAAAACATTTACTGAGGGAACTGGACAAGCTTTTAATAAGAATACATGAAAACGACTGTGACAAAGAAATTGTAATCTCCCAAAGACCATCTTCAATCATGATATTCAAAGCGAACATACTATTTACTGGCTTGCCATTAAAAAGGCAAGGTAGGTGATTCTTTCATCGCTAGTTTCTTAATATCTATAACATGTCAGCAGGTCCTTTAAAGTTGAAAAGGCCCTAAGAAATACTATTATTGCCTGATGTCTCTGAGGGAAATTACATGCATTTTTATTAGCTTCGCATCTTATTCTTAAGTGTTTTGTACTCAAGTGGTTGTTTTACTATAGGCAATTTCATAGCTGACTAAAATAACTTTTTTCCTCAAATTCAAGGTTTTTAATGTTTCGAAAACTCTTCCAGATGGAGGGCTGTTACAAGGCAGTGTCATACACTCACATTAAAAAGTATATATATATACTACTTATAAATATAATATGAAATTGTGTATAAATTTTTGTAGATGATACATAGTTTTAAGAAAAGAAGTACGTATTGTATGAGCAGAGAAAGACTAAAAATGACTAAAGATAAAGCAGATCAATAGGGCCAGAAGGAACTCAAAATAATGACATGGAACTGATCAACATCTAATATTAAATGTAGAGAAAATGGATCACTGTCATCCAAAGACATACAGTTTTCATAATGGAGAACTTTAAATACAGAAAGGTAAAAATACTTATACACAACAGTAATCAAAAGAGACTACTGTAATAGCATCAACAATGGTCTTCCAAACCCCTGGCTGAAGAAAGTTACATAGGCTTATTTAGCAAAGAAACCAAACTAACCTAGGATATAGCCATGTGGGATGTGGTCATACCTATCCTTATTGAGCTTCACTGTTAACCATTTAAAAGCAAAATTGACTACAAACCGTTTCACTTAAAATGCAACAATGACTAAAAAGGCAAAATATACAAAAGACCTCATATAAAAATATAACATCAATATGCCTGGGAGCATGATCAAATATAGATTAATGGAGCAAAGATGCAACAACGCTAACAAAAAAAGGACCTTTGAACCAAGAGCACTTCAAACAAAACCCATGTGTATTAAAAAAAAGTTATGGCACCGTAAAACAAGTTATTCAAGATAACTGCAAAATGCAACTGACATAAATGGGGCCAGTCAGAAGTAAGGCAGAACAATACTCTATTAATTACTAATAAAAATACAGGAAATAGGAGTTTTATACACTTTTAAAATTATTGTGATTTTTCTCTCTAACAGCCAGACTATGGGTAAGGGCCAAAAGCATCATAAAAGTTCCACTGTGAAGACCTCAAGTCAGTCGCTGACCAGTTAGTTGGGTCTCTTTATCAACAGCATTCTATCTACGTATAATTAAAAGATCTAATTTGGCAATAAAATGTAGCCAATTTTAGTAACACATATTGTCTACCAAGATGGCAACTGGTGACTTTAATCACAATGGAATTTGTTAGGTACTCTCTAACAAGAAGCAGTAAAGTTGTAATATAAACAACTAGATTCTTTTATATTTTGAACCTACTACAAGTTACAGTCCAGCCTGAATTCTGGCAATTGAAATGCAACATATCTTGGGCCCTGGGATGCACTGCTTTTTGCCTTTCTGCTTATAAAATCTGCTTGGATATGTTTTCTTGCTGTTCTTTCCGTAGTTCTGAAGTCTTCAAACACCAACTTTTCCATTTCCTTTTCCGTAAGTTTTTCCGTAAGGAATAAAGTTTCCTAATAAATCTCTGACCATTACAAGCTTCAATTGTTCAGAAACTTTTTAAAAATTTCATTCACAACACCCAGCCATTGGTTTGGTAATCCACTTCTCCAGGGTTCATCCAAACCTACAAAGTAGACATACTTTTCTTGTATTTTCTGTTAAGCACAAAGCAATACGTCTATGCTGGTTTGGTATTTTTAGAAAGCTCTTTTAAGATCTGTGGCATGCTCAACATACAAGGCTATCCCCTATCAAAAAAACTTCAGTATAATTATATGGAAGATACCTAGATTTTCATTTGACCTGGAGGCTTTGAGGTAAGTATAGACAGAATAATTTTTCCAATAGTATTTACTAATATTATACGTATAACGGGCCAACTGCTCAAGACACCTTTGCTTGCAATATTTTTAAAGGAGCAGTGGTCTTCTGTCACCTCCTGCTCTTTATAAGAAAGCCATATTTCTTGCAAAATGCAAAGCACAATGAAATGATGCAGAAATGCGAATCACTTGAATACCCTCTGCGCCTTGCGACACTCCTTTCCTACACACTATATCCTATAAAAAAAAAAATATGTAAAATATTTTGGTCCTAGGATATTGCTGATCAGTCTTAACTCTAAAATTGGTACTCCATCTTTTGAATCTTAAATCTAATGCATGGATTTTCTATGCTGATGCCTTCCTACATTTCTGGAAATATACACTTCTATTTTTCCTGTTGTCATCTGGTTTACAATAATACTATAGCTGCCTCTGAAAAATAGTTTCTTACTTTTAATTCCCAGTTCATTCACCACTCTCACTTTTACCATTTTGTGCGTACCAGGATCTACAATTTTTCAGTTCCTCTCATTGCCGTCATAACCTGTTTCAAAGATTCTACACAAAAAAGTGTTCAAAAAGTAAATAGCCACTTAAAAGCATTTCAATGAAAATCATTCAAAGCAATATTTTCCCAGCTGTGGACTAAATCAATTACTATTAATGTTGCAAAATGTTGCAAAAATACTGAAACACCCCTTCAGAAGGAATCAAGCTTAGAATCCCAACAGCATGCAACTTGCAGTAACTTTAAACACAAATGCAATTAATAAAAAAAACTTTTAAAATTTATTAACTGTTTACTCTCAATAAACTTCAGACATATTTAGTCCTAGTTATTACAAAAATTACTTCAGATATTTCTGGCACACAGTTACAATAATGGTAAACGTGTATTTTTACTCTTACTGTAAAATAACTGTAAAAGATGGGAACACATTTTTTTGACTTCGATACTACAAACCTGATAAAAGAATTACAAAGCATTACACTGACTGTGACAGGCAATGATGGAAACAAGGAATGTCATTTACTTAAAAGAATTTCAAAACACAGAAAGCAAAAGCAAAAACTATAAAAAAAAAGTGACAGCAACGATGCAGTGAAAAAAAAAAAAAAAAAAATCACATAAAACTAAACTAAGCATGAAACCACACCAACTAAATTGTCATAATTCAGGCATCTTATCAACAACAGCCAAAACTAAAACAGATTAAGCCAAACAGAAAATCTCTATAGCGATGTCTACCATTGCAAAATAAAATTCTAGAAGCAGAAAACACTTAGAAGACAAAATGTTCCCAAAAGCAGCAAGGGCCTGCTGTGCTTACATACTAGAGGACGGTGCAGGAACTCTTCTCCCGGAAGGGGTTCGCCTTCTGAGAACTGAAGCCGACCAGTAGATAGTCGTCGGCCTCGTGTTCCGAGATGTATCTCTGTAGCAATGATTATGGGATGTCAAGGAAGTAAAACAATCCCAACTATTTTTTTGTATATCATGAGCATCATACACTGATTATACTATAAGATACAACTTATTCATACTAGTAAATGTACCACCATATACCTACTTAAAAAGCATTTCAGTTATTAACTTTTCAAAGTCCAATAGTACAGGCAATCCCCGGTTATCGGCGGACTTGGTTAATGGCAATCTGGTTTCACGGCGCTTGTCTAGCACCATAAAATTGATGATTTATGGCGCCATAATGAGCCAAGTTTCGGCTATCGGCACCAGATGGTGCCAATAATACAGATATAGCACCATAGCATACCTAACAGAGGCACCATTAACCGAAACTTGGCTCCATAAGCAGCATAAATTGTAGCGTTTCAGTTAATGGCGGTTTTCGCTTATCAGCACCACGCCGAGAACAGAACCCCCGCCAATAACCGGGGACTGCCTGTACTTACATAATAAATCAGAAGTAGTAAAATATACATTTCATCCAATAATGGACTAAATGCATACTGGTTCAATCCAGAACCATACACTCACCACATGTGGTATAAGAACCTGTATGTGCTATCTCATGAGAATATGTATATGAAATAGCATACACCATTATCTATACATACTCAAAACCACTTTAAACAAAACAACATTTTTAAGAGTTGTTAGCAAAATAAAATACTAAATTTTTCTTTTGGGTAAAGCCCAATATACATTTTAAAACCAAAGTTATTTGTGAGAGTACTTAGAAATATTACTGCACTGTATTTTCCAATAATCAGACCCCTGTAAAATAACAGATTTTCATAGTATACGTATGTATGTATAATACTTGACTGAAAACTAAAGAAAATCTGCATGACAGAATCAGCAGAATAAGCTGCCGGTAACATATTTGATATTAAATCAGTGAAAAACAGAATATAGACCCAATCTCTTTAACAACCCTTAGCACTAATCTGTATTTTTACCCCCAGTCAAAGATTATTTGTATAGATCATTTGAAATGATATGAGATGAAAATAGTAGGTTCTAAGACTGTATAGTAATTGTTACATGAAAAGTTGGAAAAAATTCATACCCATTCTGCTAAACAATCCTTAACCTAGCATCTTTCAATCTAATTCCAAACTACAAAATCCATAATGTGTATGAACAGCAGACTATAATTATTGGTAATGATGTTGCTCCAACTGGAGACAATATGCTATGAGCATACAGACAATTGACCTTATTTCACTGATTCTACCCTGACTTATAAAAAATTGGGATGAATATTTTCTGTGCTTTTATTAGCACTGACAACTGCACTTTATTCTGGGGATATTTGGCTCAGGACCTTTGGAGAACAGGAAAGTTGATGGGGCAGCATACCTCATAGTGCAGTATGGTATTATAATTTCAAATCACACAAATATGTATTGTACTGTGTCTGAATTTATGTACTGTATAAGGTACTGATGTCCTCCGTACATCAGACTTGTGAATCTGGTTCTTATCAGTGAACATTTACCATCCAAGAGATAGATAAATGAAATAAGTAACACACAGTACACACGTTAAAAAATAACCAGTATCGTACTTATTTTGATTACATACATGAATCTGTAAGATTAGCTTTGAAGTTATACAAGAATCTGAAAATTGACTACAGTATTTGGATTGTCAATACCACAGCAGCAACATGGGCATATAACCCAGCTAGTTAAGTTCCCAGATTTAAAACCGATTTATAAGTTATCGTTTACAAAATGATTTAAGAGATTTTGAAATAAAATCAATAGAAGTCATGCTATTACAGAACAGTCCTACCTCAATAGGTCCCTGCAGCTTTCTGAATTAGGGAATGCATGACTTATTAGAGTAATTCTTTTTTCCTAAACATTGAATGTTCTTCAGTTATACTGAAAATGTCTTGAGAAGAAAACAAGGAATAAACACACTCAGAATCAAGAACTATGCTATCCTTCTTGACCATGTCACTCACACGTGTGACTTCAATTCTTTTATATTTATGGGATTTGAGATTTTGGGTGAATATGTGCACGTCTTGAGCAAAAGGAGTTGTTTGGGGGTAAGGCTCCAATTATTGATTTTGACAACTCACATACAGAAATAAAAATACTTTTTTCATGAAACACTAAACAGTCTTCCAAATTTGTCTGTCTGTTGTATAGCATCATTTCACTCTACATATATGCAGTGCTGGTAAAGTTAAAATTGATAACTACTTTGTGGAAAATCTTAAAATGTATTTGCTTTTATCTCTATTAATCCTGTTTATAGAAATATGGTCCCCACTGTATGCAACTTGTTTTACAATAAACCCGAATCTCCTTTACTCAATGATTGCACCTGCATCATAAGTTCAAACGTACGCACAAAACGCAAGTATGCAATATGCACAAATGTAATTATAGGCTAAATGTAATTATAGGCTGAATGTAACAATGCAAAACACCCAGAGTTTAACATGAGTTATACTTACAAAGTAACTATGCAATAAGCTCAGAACGTAACGCAGCGAACGGTACCTTAAGTTGATCAATAGCATCCGATGTTTTCATCCGCTCCATGCTCGCTTCTCTTTGTAGCTGCTCGACTAAGGCACGCAGCTGTTGATGACTTGACATCTGCAATACAAGTTCTCAATGACTCGCTTGCAACACTGTGTAATTAAAACATTCTCTTGAAAATACATTTTCTTCGGATAAGGAAGGTGTTAATGCATACAAAATACAGGAATAGCATGTGATGACCAATGATTTCAATAAAAGTGGAAAACGCTCCTGTAATTAAACTGAAAAACAGTAACATTATTTCATCTTACACCATAGTACTACTCATCAATACAGTACACTTTTAATTCATCTTTTGACTGATGTATGAATGTTTGGTCTAATGCCCTGGCGCTGGAATGCAACTGATCTTTGGATTAAAAAACTCTATAAATGGAAACAAACCGAAAGAAAGTAGTAGTTTTCCGAACGATAAAGATCAGTGACGCAATCAAGACATTTTTCTGAACTGACAGGAAGCCTTAAACAGTTTTAATATTTGTAGTTATCAATGACGAAGACAGTTTCCGCCGAGTTTTGAAAATACCAAGGACAGTTCGATGAAGTTAATGGGTTTGATGTAGAACAAGCTTGAATACATATCTAAAGGACACTATTACTAGCACTAGTACTACTACAAACTGCAAGAAATCTGCTTGGAGCTCACATTCAGGTCCTACAAGATTTTACCAAAAATCATTCCCGACATTTAAGACCAGCATCAACGACAGTAGCCCTAAGACGAATGATAAATCAAAGACGAAGATTATGCATTACGAAAGACACTGCAGTCCATGAAGAGAGTCCTTCAATCTTTGCCCAAAAGGGAAATAGACAACATACAATCCTTGCCCGAAGGAGAAATAAATAACAATGTATAAAAGTGAAGATTTTCTTATCAACATTTCTCTGTAGACTCCCAAACCAGGCTATTCAAGGAAACTCCATCATAAGAAAGTTTAGCTCGAATGGTACTACTACGACCCATGACAAAAGGATCTTACCATTACGATATGAGACAACCTCATTCCTTAATAGCAGTTTCTTAGTACCAGGTCTCGAAATAATCATCTCTCACGTTCTCTTCGAGAGAGAGAGAGAGAGAGAGAGAGAGAGAGAGAGAGAGAGAGAGAGAGAGAGAGAGAGAGAGAGAGTATTCTTCAGTATTTCTGAATGCAAGAGGTGGTTAGAGAGGGTAGCAATATAGAGACGGTAAAAAGAGGGAGCGTTGGAGGGGAGGAGGGGGAAGAAAGGGGAAGGAAGGGAATGGAATGAGGGGAAAATGAATGAAAAGGGGAAGAAGAGGGGAAGGTGGTTCATCCACTAAGAGCGGTAGGGGTGGGGGTGTCTTTTGTGCTCAAATCATAGCAGCCTACTAAGAGTCTTTTCAACGGCTGTTGGTAACTTCCTCTTTCTTTAGAGAGAGAAGAAGATAGGAGAGAGGAGAGATGAGAGAGAGAGAGATGAGAGATGAGGAGAGAGATCCGAGAGAGAGAGAGAGAGAGAGCTTCGAATACTGAAGACACCGAAAGGAACTGCGCAGTCCCGTCCGCAACTTCGAACAAACGCCATTTTCCTGTCAGAGCTACGTACGTACATGCCCCGTCACGGACAGAACCGAAGAGGATGTGAGGGACTTCCCGTCCGTCACAAGCCAGAGGGAAGCCGCCATTGGCTAACGTCCGGGACAGGGGAGGGGAGGGGGAGGGGAAGAAGAAAGGTAGGAGGCAGAAAAGAAGAAGAGGAGGAGGAAGAGAAGAAGAACGAGCATAGGAGGAGGAGGAAGAGAATAAAGAAGAAGAAGAGGAGGAGGAGAAGAACGAGGAGGAGGAGGAGGAGGTCATCGGATCAAAGGAGGAGGATATTTAAAAAATCTTGCAAACCGGCATCACAAAAGACAATGAGGTCAGGCTGATGATTCATCAACACAAGTCAGAGAGAGAGAGAGAGAGAGAAATATTCGCTCTCGGCCGGACGCACGTCCTGTTTCAAAACGTTTCGTCGTCAGTCGCTACAGAGACATTTAGGACGACTCTTTGCCAAGCGAATTTTTTACCCATTCATTTTTACCGAGGACGACTAAATGAGATTTTAAATTAACGGAAACATCTTACGTAGCAATTTTTTTAGACGCTATAAATTCGTACTACTAACATTTTTTTTCATACTTGCAGAAAGCCGAGATATACGTATACGTATACATACATACATACATACATACACCACACCCACATATATAGATATATATATATATATATATATATATATATATATATATATATATATATATATACATTCAAGCTCTCTCTCTGTCCTCTCTCTCTCTCTCCTCTCTCTCTCTCGGTACTCCTCTCTCTCTCTCTCTCGTGTTTCGCTACCTGTGTATGTGTACATACACATAGGCTACACAGGTAGTGAAACACAGAAGAGAGAGAGAGAGAGAGAGAGAGAGAGAGAGAGAGAGAGAGAGAGAGAGAGATTGTCTGCTTTTGATATAAAAAAAAATCCCGCCTTTTGATCCGATACTAATTTAACTCTGCTACAAGCAGGTACTAATCCCCTGCAGACCCCCTTCAAGAAACTAAATCTACTTTGTCATGGAGCTATCTTTGCGTTATCATACCTTATACAAACAATCTTCCACAATCACTTAACCTATTAGACGTAGATAAGGAAGGGGAACCCCAAAATACGGAGGATAATCTTTAGCCTAAAACAGAGGGCAATGAAAAGAGAGGCATATCATAATTACCCATTTCTATTGATTACTCTGTAATAGTGGAACTTGTTTCTATAAATATAATCTTCAAGAAATGACTGTCATTAAAAAGAAATCCAATAATAAGCTTAAATATACTGTTCATAACAGTAGTGGAATTCGTTTCCACAAATATGATCAAGAAGAAATTAAAGAAATTAGTACTAATAAGAATAAATCAATAAAAATTGAGCATAAACACACGGGTCGTATAAGTGACTTACCTATACTCTGTTTTTTTCCATCTGTCCATCCGCCTGTGGTGTTTTCGCGTGGTAACACTGCGTCCCGGGCTTTAAATAGTTACGCTATGTGTATGTTTTAGGTAAATGAAAGGATATCTGGGTGTACATTTGCAACTACAAAGTGTTTTAATAAATTACTGTATGTTAATTACACCGTTAATATTCGAAATAGGATATTATTATTATTGCTGGATGTAAGCTGAATGTAACTATCTAAAGCCCGGGACGCAGTGTTACCATACGCATACACCACAGCCGGATGGACAGATGGAAAAAAAAACAGAGTATAGGCCTCCATAGAAATTTCCAGAAAATTTCTATTAGTGACGCCCAAAGAATACGGGAAGCAAGAAAATCTTGTAATAAATAAAAAAAAGGCAGACAAATTTCCAACTCCAAATCTTTCCAGTCGAGGGGAAAAATATACATTTCAGAAAAAAAAAAACCAATAACTTACCTAAAAACAAAGCTTAGTTTTGTGCAAAATATAAGACCATACTAACCAAATAAGGGAAAAAGTCTATTTCAGGTAACAAACCAATAAGGAAAGGAATTCCACATTTTGAGTGCCCACAACACCCCTCACAAAATGCACGTTCAAAATGAACGTCTCTCGTGTTCACAATCGCTCAGTATATCAAAGAGACTGATATCAGAAACACAAGTGACTCGGAATGTCAGGACATTAACATCCCAGTCATCAAAAGCAGGAAGAAACGTTTTTGACGGAACACAGACAAGACAAGAGAGACATGCTTTGAGGCCGGTGCTTTCCCAAAACACGAACCCCTATATGACCTCCTGTAACGCCAGATCAGCTTAAAAATCAATAGATCAATGAACTGCCGTTAGGGACAAACAGTTATTAAAAGAGTCACTGTTTGTGCGGATACACATACACATACACATACACACACACAAAAGTTAAGTGTATCTCAGTTTAACCAGACCACTGAACTGATTAACAGCTCTCCTATAGGGGTGCCCCGAAGGACTAGATATATTTTCCGTGGCTAGGAACCAACTGGTTACCTAGCAACGGGCCCTACCGAATCGGTAGGAGAGCACGGAACCCACTCGTCCAACGAGGAACACATAAACACACAAAACTATACAATATACATAACACGAAGGAATTCGATAACAATCACAATAATACAACAGCCATTTATTTATATTAGGAGGCTCCTTATGCGGGAATCCTGCTGTGCAGGATCCGGTTATAAACCCCTATCCGTTATAACTCGAACATTCCATAATCACTCGAGTATATCAAGGGACATTAAGCCCGTGGAGTGGTTTATTCACTCAAAATACACTTCAAAACTAAGCGCTTAATTATACAGGTAACATACATACATATCAGCAAGAAAGGAGATCACACACGGTACAAATATGTTTGTTTGTTTGTATGGTGTTATTACGTTGCATGGAACCAGTGGTTATTCAGCAACGAGACCAACGGCTTTACGTGACTTCCGAACAAATAAGTCATTTTATTTCTTTAGACCAAATGATAACCAAGATTTTCAGACATGGCAGTGCAAAATGCAATATGACGAACACAACTTTTTACTTTATATGAGTACGATTTCTCTCTAAACTTCTTCGGAAATCTGGAAGAATCTTTCATTTCCTAATCCTGATATGGACAGAAATGCTTATAGAGCTCCTTTGGCCTCTAAGCTACACCAAAATCTTCGAGTGGGAAAAAGGAGAAATCCGGTCGATTTCTTCTTCGTGTTTTTTTTTTCCCTTATTACAGAAACGTATAGATATCGGATCCAACGATACTAGTTAATAGAGAAGATGGAATCTAATGGAAATCAAAAGACTTCATTATCCTAAGTTTTGGTAATTTGATGAAATCAGCCACTAGATTATCATATTAGGTAACAGAGAAGTTAAAATTTGCAATCAAAGTCTACACCTATCCTATTTTGGGCATTGAAAATGATCAAAGCCACATCAGGCACATAGATTATGACGTTAGGTAATAGGGAAGTTAAAATTTGAAATCAAAGTCTACATTATCCTAAGTTTTGGTAATTTGATGAAATCAGCCACTAGATTACGACATTTGGTAACAGAGAAGTTAAAATTTGAAATCAAAGACTACATTATCCTAAGTTCTGGCGAGTCTGCAATATTATACTAAACACCGAAACGTCAGTTGCTTCGAATGAAACTAACACTTTAAAAAAAAAACCTCTGAAAAAAAAACTCACTCCAAAGACAGGCACATCAGTGTCACGGTAAAAGAAGTTATGGCGCGGGTCCATCTTTCGACTCCGGAGACGAACGCAAGACTTATTATTATAAGCCTCAACGACTATACTGAACGAGTTACGATGACAAGTGCTTAACCGATCCTTATCAACCAGAGATAACAGCAAAACTCTCGGACAGGGGAAGATATCGGGGAGATATGAATCTCAAGAGCCCTTGCAAAGGGCGCCTCTTTTTTATCCATACACGAAGTAATAAACAATAATTAGGAGAGAAAAAAATACATCGAGAGTAAAACATAATCAATATTATTATGATATGAGAATGGCATCAGATCAATAGAATAGAATCGAATACTATAATTTAGCTCAAGGCCCAGCGCTGGGACCTATGAGGTCATTCAGCGCTGAAAGGGAAATTGATAAAAAGAAGGTTTGAAAGGTGTAACAGGAGGAAAACCTCAAAGCAGTTGCACTATGAATCAATTGTTAGGAGAGGATGAAAAAAACTGGAAGAAAGTGAATAAGAACGGAGGTACAGTAAAAGGAATGAAAGAGGTTCCAGCTAGGGCCCGAAGGGGCGCTGCTAGGACCTTTAAATTATGTCTACAGTGTACCACGTGAGGTGCACTACGGCACTAGCCCCGCATGGGGACATTAGATCCATCACCACAGAAAACAATGATAATTAAGATAATATGCTAGAATGATATCGCGTCAATAACCACAACAGACCACATTATAATGTTCTAAGCTTAATCCCTAGTCGAGGTCGCTGTTTTTGAGCTTAATCCCTAGTCGGAGTCGCTTTTTTAAATCAGCTTTTCCATGTGCTTCTATTCTTTTTCTTACGTGTTCTCATATACAGTCTCCATATCGACGAATAGTCTCTCTGTATCCACTAGCAGGGACATAAACAACATATACAGATAAGTTACATAATGATCTACTTATTCTGTATTACCTAGCAAGAGTGCTTTAAGGCTAAGGATCTTCCACATTCTCTTCTTAGTTACACACTGGAGGATGAAAGAGAAAATGGCCACACGTAGCCAGAGCTAACTAAGAAAATAAACAGTGGCTCAAAAGAAAAGGATATGAATGGAAGGTATAATACAAACTTCTCATTAGGGGTTACAAAGACACCGTTATTTACAGGTAAAAAGAGAATTTTTTATTATCACCTACCAACAGGAAGTGTCAGTTTTGGTAAGTCGGGTTATATAGCTATGAACACTTAATGAGAGAGAGAGAGGAGAGAGAGAGAGAGAGAGAGAGAGAGAGAGAGACGACCACCTCAAGAGTTAACTTAAAAGATATACAAAAAGGAGAGAGAGAGAGAGAGAGAGAGAGAGAGAGGAGACCAGTGCAAGAGATATTAAAAGATACAAAAAGGAGAGAGAGAGAGAGAGAGAGAGAGAGAGAGAGAGAGAGAGAGGAACATCTGATGTATTATCTCACGTCCATGAGGCGAGGATTATACCTTGTCGAGATACTGCTATTTAAATCACGATGTGATGGTATGTAGTATAAATATCTGAAGGCGCACGAATCAGCAGCGTCTGTTAATTCTATTATATATATATATATAAAAAAAAACTTAAACGCAAATATTACTAACAATTTACCAATCCTTACTGAAACCATATTCATCTGCTGCTTCATATAAGTGACTCGCCTTTTTTTTAAACAATTATATAATTAATGTTTACCCTATGGTATTCTTTTCCATATGATAAGACATATGTATACGGAAATTATGTATGATAAAAACGAAAAGTAACTAAGTCTACGGGCACAACCAGCCTCGTTTCACGGGCAGAACCAGCTCCGTTTCAGGGAATCCCTTCTCACCCCCACCCCTTTCGGACGGAAAGGGGGGGGGGGGGGGGGGGGGGAGAGAATGAAACCCCATCACAAACCATCTTGAGAGTCCCCACTATAACCCTACCAAGTTTCATGCCCATCGGATCAGCCGTTTGGCCGTGATTAAATGACAGACGGACGGACAGACATAACGCCCATTTTAGTAAAGTAAGGTTGTAATTCGCTTTGCTACGTTGGATTGAAGCGAGTTACTACTGGACTGCGGGGTCACAAAGTCGCAATTTTACTTCGTATAACGACAATAAACCTATTCTGATTTTTTTCATTATATATATATATATATATTTTATATATATATATATATATATATATATATATATATATATATAATGTATTATAAGTGACTAAGATGGTAATGAGATTGCGTCCCAGTAATACGCACTACGCCAGAGTGTGACCGAGTCTCATTGCGAATTCTAAAGCCCCTTTCCGTCAATAGGTAACCCCCCGCCCACCCCACCGCCCCATACCCATATAATGCCGTAGCTGATCTCGGAAAAAAGTGATGAACAGGCGACACAGAATGTACTAAAGTAGATTCACATCAATCGTGCATCTGATTGGTTGTTGATAAGCCAATGACAGGGCTGGAAACTCTCAGTCTCTCTCGAAAGTTCACATAGGCAGGCTGCATGTTCCACCTCTCCCGGGGGATGCTTTTGAAAGACATACCCTCAGGAGAGGTGGATCATAGATCCTACCCAATGAACTCTCTCAAGAGACTGAGAGTTTCCAGCCCTGTCACTGGCTTATCAACAGCCAATCAGGAGCGTCGTAAGGGACTGGCCTAGACATTAAATGCACGGTTGATGCGAATCTACTATAGACTGATTGTTATTGTTTCTTATTGTGGCGTCGTAATCCTCACGGTTACATGCGTCGTTAACACTGAACACACAATGGAGGCTGGAGAGTTAATACCATCGCACTGGTATTTTGGATTCTTAACCACTTAAAAAAAGTTCTAAAGGTATACCACGAAAAATAAATAAATAAATATAACAAAACTTAATCCATCAAACAACGAGAGAAGGGAGATGACAGATAAAAAAAAAAAAACTACTCAGAAGCCCTCGAAACAACACAAACAAAAGATCGTCTTCCCCTTCAAATAAATAAATAAATTTAAAACACCTTACTCTAAAATCGTCAGCATACTGGAACTGATCCATTTCGACCTCTCTCGGGAGAAACGACGTCTCTAAAGTATCATCAGAAATCCACTCGAAGCAACGACAGTCAGTCAGTCAGTCTCACCGAGATATACTTTTCTCACAAACTGAGGAGAACAGCAGTCTCGCAGAGGAGTGTCAGAGTCGCTTCTTATCAGTCTCGTTTCCGATTAAGTCTAAAATTTTCGTTCTACTTCCTGTGTCTGTGTGCGTGCGTGCGCGCAAGCGCTCGCGAGCAACAACGACCCGGAGATCAAAATAACTTGCTCTTTTAAAATTTCGAGGTATAAATGAATGATTCGTAGGTAAACTGTAAGGTTGAACGTTATAAACCCAAAGTTATCTATTTCATTCGATGACGAGACAATATCCGAAGCCTCTATCGTGAACTGAAGAGTTAATTGAAGATGGGCAATGTAGTAGCTATATATCAGGTAGAGTTTCATACGAATCAGCTATCGTACGTTGATTTTGAATCATCTGTAAAAAGATATTTGGCGCCATCAAAACTGTTCTTTAGAACAGTGACGAGAAATAATAGCCTATAAAATATAAAAAAGGTCGCTGTAAAGGAAATGTAATCGACATTTGTATCAAAACGGCTTTAGCTAAACGATAGGCCTATATTAGATGACTGAACATAGAGGAGGTAAAAATGATCTTTGTAAAGTCCTTACGTTTTTCATACCGAAAAGGAACTATTAATCACCCTAACTCGTCTCTCTCTCTCTCTCTCTCTCTCTCGGAAACTTGAATGCTTTATCGTATCAACAATAGTAAAATTAACTATGTGGGTCAATAGGTGCTCAATGGTAATTAAAGAAACACTACATCGCCAGAGAGAGAGAGAGAGAGAGAGAGAGAATCATCCTAAAGTTACTATAAAGAAAAAACGAAATAAAATTGAGAGAGAGAGAGAGAGGAGAGAGAGAGAGAGAGAGAGAGAGAGAGAACCATCCTAAAGTTACTATAAAGAAAAAACGAAATAAAAATGAGAGAGAGAGAGAGAGAGAGAGAGAGAGAGAGAGAGAGAGAGACTCATCCTTAAGTTATTATAAAGAAAAAGACGAAATAAAAAGAGAGAGAGAGAGAGAGAGAGAGAGAGAGAGAGAGAGAGAGAATCATCCTAAAGTTATTATAAAGAAGAAAACGAAATAAAAGAGAGAGAGAGAGAGAGAGACTGTCCAAAGAAAAAAATATTAATGGCGCCAGTCATAACATTACACGTCCCCAACTAAACGATTACGGGAGACTTCCCCGGAAAGCCAGGAGGGTGTTTGCATCACACAGCGATAAAAATGCTGACTAAAGGGAGATGAAGTCAACGTTTCTCTCTCTCTCTCTCTCTCTCTCTCTCTCTCTCTCTCTCTCTTTCGTTTTTTTCTTTATCCATAACTTTAGGGTGATGCGCTTCTCTCTCTCTCTCTCTCTCTCTCTCTCTCTCTCTCTCTCTCTCTCTCTCATTTTCATTTATCTGGTTTTGTTTATATTAACTTTATGATGATCAACTTTCTCTCATTTTCATTTATTTGGTTTCTTTACTTACTTTAACGAAATTTCAACTCTCTCTCTCTCAAAATCTCGGGCGTTTCTCTCTCTCTCGCAATATCTCTCTTCCTCCTCCTCCTCTCGTCCGGCAATCATCTCTTCTCTTCTCTCTCTCTCTCTCTCATTTTCATTTATTTGGTTTATTTATATTAACTTTACGAAATCAACTCTCTCTCTCTCTCTCTCTCTCTCTCTCTCTCTCTCTCCCTTCTCTCTCTCGTTTCTGTCTTTTACTATTGATTTAATTTTTCTTCATATCAAACTTTAAGAAATGAATTGACCTCTCTCTCTCTCTCTCTCTCTCTCTCTCTCTCTCTCTCTCTCTCTCTCTTGTCTTTTACTTATTGATTAATTTTTCTTCATATCAACTTTAAGATGATTGACTCTCTCTCTCTCTCCTCTCTCTCTCTCTCTCTCTCTCTCTCTCTGACGATATACACGTGTTTCCTTAAATACCAGTTGAGACCCTATTGACCGAGAGAGAGAGAGAGAGAGAGAGAGAGAGAGAGAGAGAGAGAGAGAGAGTCACTCGATCATCATCAATTTAATATCACGAAAAAATAAAATAAAATAAAATTAAATAAAATAAAATAAAAACGGTTTCCAAATGACCCCTTCGTTGCAATGCGCAATCAATATACGGCAGGAACTGGTCTCCGGCTTTAAAATCAGGTCCCTATCGCCCAAGACAGGTGTCTGCTGAAGGGTTAAGGGTTATCACAAAGAAGGACAAAGGTGTACTACCAACCGCCCCCCCCCCCCCCCCCCCCCCCCTTTTACCCCCACCCACCTGGTCCATGAGGACGAGCTGAAACCCCAGCATACGTATAAAGGGTAAACCTCCATTAGCCACATAGATTATATACAACTTAATTCAAATTACTGGAAGTGATGCATTTGTCTTTAGGAATGCCTGGAAATTTATTACTTTATAATAAATCGAGTTTCAGGCGGCTTGTTTTAATCATTTAATCTGGTAGGCGCGGGGGAAACATAAATGTTTATATGCATTTAGGAATGTAATTAATATACTTTTGATGAATAATTTAAATAACAAAATTAATATACTTTCAATAAATAATTAATTTACAAAATTAATATACTTT
>NC_061089.1:13405413-13407913 GCF_015104395.2 Macrobrachium nipponense
GATTAGGATGTCTCAAAGAGAGAGAGAGAGAGAGAGACCTTACCTTAAGACCTTACATCTTGTTCGGGTTGCCCCAGGTCCCTCAGTGTGAGGCACCTCTAATGTCTACCAGAGAGTTGCTAGTACATCTTCCGTATATTTGCATCTTCCAATCCTTGGGATGGTCTGGGATGCAGTTTAGATATTTGTCGAGATTATTCTTAAACACATCTACGCTCCTCCTGATATATTCCTCAGATGAGCTGGCCAACGCATTGAATAGACGCTGCATTATCGATGCTGGTGGCCTTTAGTGGATTAATGTCCTGTGTGCTTTCCTTATTTTTTCCTGATATAGTTTTGGGCACTATTAATCTACCTCTGCTGCTCTTCTGATATTTTTTTAGTTCCATGATATTTTCTGCTATTCCTTCTATCTGTTTCCATGCCTGAATTATCATGTAGCGTTCTCTTCTCCTTTCTAGACTATATAATTTTAAGAATTGTAATCTTTCCCAGTAGTCAAGGTCTTTAACTTCTTCTATTCTAGCTGTAAAGGACCTTTGTACACTCTCTATTTGTGCAATATCCTTTTGATAGTGTGGGTACCATATCATATTGCAATATTCAAGTGGACTACGACATATGTTTTATAAAAGCATAATCATGTGTTCAGCTTTTCTTGTTTGAAGTGCCTGTAACAACATTCCCACCCATTTTTGCTTTACTTTTGTTCAACAGAGTTGCTATTTGATCATTGCATAACATGTTTCCTATTCATCATCACACCAAGTCTTTAACTGCTTCCTTATTTGTGATTGTCTCATTATTAGGTCCCTTATATGCTATAGCTTTCTTTCTCTGTCTCCATAATTTATTGATTCAAATTTATCAGAGTTAAATACCATCCTATTTACCTCTGCCCAACTCATATACTTTGTTAAGGTCTCTTTGTAGAGCGTTCCTATCTTCATCACAAGTAATTTCTCTACTTATTCTTGTGTCATCTGCGAAACTACTCACTACCGAATCCTTAACATTATTGTCTATGTCTTCAATCATAATAACAAACAGTATTGCAGCTAACACCGTACCTTGCGGCACACCGGATAGTACCTTGGCTCATCGATTCTCGTCGTTTGCAATAACTATCTGTTTTCTGTTGTGTAAAAATTCTTTTAACCATCTTCCTACTTTATCCACGATATTTGTGTTTTCTAATTTTCTTCGCTAATATTTATGGTCTACTTTATCAAAAGCTTTTGCAAAGTCTAAATAAACCACATCTGTTTCATTTCCGCTTTTCATATTTTTGAATATGTTCTCACGGTGGACTAACAGTTGGGTTTGTGTACTTTTCGGGTACGAAACCATGTTGTTCCTTTATTAAACAAATTATTTTTTATTAAATGTTTCATAATATTTTTCTTCATTACCCTTTCATACACTTTCCATAATATTGTGATGTTAGACTCCACAGGCCTATAATTTACTTGCCTCTAGTCTTGATCCACTTTTGAAAGTAGGGGTAATATATGCTAATTTGTGCTCATCATAAATCTTGCCTGTATCTACACTTTGTCTTAATAATATTGCAAGTGGCTTTGCGATAGAATGAACTACTTTCTTTAACAAAATAGCAGGAATTCCATCAGGCCTGCAGCAGCTCCATTTTTTTAATTTCATTAATAGCCTGCACAATATCAGCTTCATTAATATCTATGTCAGCTAAATATTCACTACTTTCATCCTTACTTCTATATCATTATCTTCATTATCTATTCTAGGGGTGAATTCTCTCTTATATCGTTCTGCCAGTATGTTGCAAAATTTCCTTTTTTTCATTCGTTAATCTCCCTTCAATTCTTAGAGGGCCTATTTCTATTCTTCTTTATCATTCTTCTTGCATATGAGTATAATAGTTTGGGATTTTGCTTGATATCTAATAGGGTTTTTTCTTCCCAGTCCCGTTTTTCATTTTTATTTTGATTGTATAATCTTTGTTCTGCATTTTCTATCTTACTTTTAACTTTATTCTATAACTTTCCATGCATTTTTTTTTTTTTTTGCTAGACCTTTTTTCCACTTTCTGATTTTCTGGAACAAGATCCTTCTGTCTCTTGGTGATGCATGACTGATGTTTACTTTTCTTCTTCGGTATATTATATTTTTCCATATCTCTAATATTTTATATAATATCTCCGTATTTACCTATTTGTCATCACTTACGGAAAATATTATCCAATCTTTGTTTAATCTTCATTTATTTCTGACCATTTTATTTTACTGTAGAAGTTGTATTTCCCATACCTTCTTCCCACTTCATTTCTTGCTTATTCTTGTGTTTTCACTTGCTTTGGAATGGACTGTTAATTCTATGACATTATGGTCTGAAATACTCGCATTATAAACTATATTTCTTTAAACATAATTCATCTCGTTCACAAATACTAGGGTCTAAAGTATATTTCCTTTCTTGTTGGCAGGTGATTTATTTGTTGAATGTTGTATTCTAGTAGCA
>NC_061089.1:13412913-13430413 GCF_015104395.2 Macrobrachium nipponense
TATAGAACTGAGAGCACGCGACAGAGAAACATTGAAATAGCTACGCATAATTATTAATGAACGGAATGTATTGACGCAATAACATCGTATGTCCCAAATCCAGCAATAATAGTTCTGGCCCGCACAATACACATCCGGTCTGGAATAAAATAACTTAATCTGGAAAAAAAAAAAAAAAACTATTTTCATCCGATAATAAATGTAACTAAATATTATTAAATTATCTATATTGATCATAAAGAGGTTACTGAATATATAAAGGCAGGTAACAGGTGATTTAGCGAATATCTCGGTTAAGCTAATCGCCACATCATGTGGTTGATACAATCAATCAATGGGGCTAGGATCTTTGTCGTCGACTGAATTGATTGATGCGATGAACAAAAGCTCGATCAATATATATATATATATATATATATATACTTATATATATTATATATATATATATATATCATATATATCACACACACACACACACACACACACACACACACACACACACACACACATATATATATATATATATATATATATATATATATATATATATATATATATGATAACTTCTTAACGACGATAATCAGTAACAATGGGTATGACGATAAATTTCAGTAATGATGAAAAAAGATGACATAATTGGCAAAGAAAAGCAAATAATCAAAGAATATGAACAGAATACTTTAAAAGCATAAAAATATTATTCTAAACTATTTTGTTGATGTTCTTTTAAAGTACTGTTTAAAAAGATATTAACAAAATAATTCAAAAGCATATAAAAATACTTTAAAAGTCTTAAAATATTATTTCAAAGTATTTTGATGAAATTCTTTTAAAGTGCTGTTGAAAAAGATACTATCAACAAAATCATTTAGAAGCATATAAAAATTATGCATTAATTCATTTGTTTATTGAGACAACAACCATAATGACGATGAAGAGAATGGAAGACAATAACATAATAATAATAAAAGATAACCGTAGCAATAAGAGAATAAAACGAATGTCCTTAAAATCATCTAGAAACACATAAAGATTAAGCATGAATTTTTTTTACTAGATTGACAACAACCGTAGTGACGATGAAGAGAATGAAAGACAATAATAATAAAAATAAAACATACAGCAGTAAGAGAATAAAACGAATGTCATTATCAATAAATAAACGAATGAAAAATATCAGTGCCTCAGCGGCGTGGTTGGTATGGTATTAAGGTTCCACCTCGGTGGTCGCGGGTTCGATTCTCAGCCATTCCATTGAGGAGTGAGAGATGTGTATTTCTGGTGATAGATGATCACTCTCGACGTGGTTCGGAAGTCACGTAAAGCCGTTGGTCCCGTTGCTGAATAACCACTGGTTCCAAGCAACGTAAAAACACTATAACAAACAAACAAACAAAATAGGAGCGACTTATCGTACGAAACCAAAACCCGGGGGAATTCCTAGCCATTTTATTATGGACGTTTTGCCTGTCGATGACGTCACCGGAGGATGTTTTCCAATACCCATCCATCCCTTCGAGTTGACACGCAACATCCTTCCCTCTTAAAAATTTCCAACGTTTTATCTATTAGTTTTCTTACGTTAGGCTTATTCGGTTGTTTTCCAAGGACCACGCCCATCGCTAGATAAAAGTTACGTTTTCATATTTGCAGATTTTACTAGTCACTTTGTACACAGATAAGTATGTAATTACGATAACCATAATACCCTCTTGACTTCTCGAATTCTTGTCACTACAAAGCCTTAGATCCAAATGCCAGATTATTGAACTGAATATGAAATTTGGGCCAAACGCCAAGCACTGGGACCTACGAGGTCATTCAGCGCTGAAAAGGAAACTGACAGTACAAAGGTTTGAAAGGTGTAACAGGAAGAAAACTTCGCAACTGCACGAAGAAGCAACTGTTAGGAGAGGGGAACGGAGGTACAGTAAAAGGAAAGATAGGGGGTTGCAGCTAGGGGACCGAAGGCACGCTGCAAAGAACCTTCGGTAATGACTACAGTGCACCGCATGAGGTCCACTGACTGCACTAACCCCCCACGACCTATCCGGAGGCGAGTACGTCACGTTCTATATTAAGGGAATGATGTACGTTACTCAAGATGAAAAGATTCGTACAGATAGTCCTGGAGAAGATTCAAAAACTCAGTCAATGCTAACCTGTCGACTGAAGAACATCGTGGAGAAGGATTCTCGCTGTCTCGGTTTTCAAAAAAGATTTTTTCCTATTTTTCTTTTTTAGCCAAGTCCCGTGCGGGCACAATTCACTTTCACTGTTTTCTACCGAGATATAAATCTATTTTAAAAAGCCGGTGGTTTGGACATATTTCATTTCAAATAAAAAAAATTAAACTGACTCCAATCAAAAGATGAAATGATTACGTCAGTGCAATTTCAAACTCATAAATTTTTTGCATACGTTCAATTTAAAATCTTGAGGTTAACTTAAATATCACTACAGAAACCTAAATGTTTTGCACTAAAATTCAACTTCGTTTGTGAAATTCAAATGAATACTCGGTATGGGATCAATAAGCGAAAATAAATGGATAAATGAATGCAAAACTAATAAAATGGATATGTATACAGTCTTGATAGACAATATGAGCGATTACTTCGTTAAAAAGAAATATACTATTTAAAATTAATATTTAAAAAAGTAACCACTTCAAAAGGAGTCATAAACACTTAGTAGTTACTCAAATAAACATATGAATTAGTTACTAAAATAAACATATGAAAAAGTCGCTCAAAAGGAGACATAAACACTTAGTAGTTAATAAAATAAACACATGAATTAGATACTAAAATAAACATATGAAAAAAAAATTCGCTCAAAAGGAGTCATAAACACTTATTAGTTACTAAAATAAAAAAGAAAAAAAATCTATCAAAACACCGGCTTCTGAAAGTAAACAAACAACACTTGTACGTCGAGATACCCAATTGACACGGCAGAACGAACTACTGGGTAATGAATGATGCCCACTGCGGGGCACCACCGCTTGTGGGCACTGCCTGCCTTGTACGGAAGGTTGCCAACTACTCTTTTAGTCTTATAATTTCTTGTATCCCATATAATCTTTATCGCGGTGCGGAGGCGGGAACATGATAAAGGAGTTTCTCGGGACATAAATATGGCACAAACGAGAGAGAGAGAGAGAGAGAGAGAGAGAGAGAGAATCCAATTCGGGAGGAACATCTGGCGCAAAACTAATATTTTAACAGCGTCAAGAGTATCTCTAGAGATTACAAAACATCTCTCAAGAACAGACAGACAGACAGATTAATCATGGTTCCAATAACGTACACAGAACCAGCGGACGGAAATAGCCCTTCGCGTGCATCGGTGCAATAAATAAAATGAAAAAAAAGTCCAAGAAAAACAAAAGTCCAAAATTTTCGCTCGGAGATCGATGCCGGTTGACGTATTTCTAAATCTAAATAAGTTACTGTTTGTAAGACCAAACCAGTTTGATCTTTTGGGAAAATTCTAATTTTTCCATAAATAAAAAATATGCAAAATATGCAAATTTGTAATATAACTGTAACCCATGAACTTAACCAAAGCATTAATAATAGGAGATCTGCATCAAATATGACAATACACCAATTAATAAATCAAACTAATATATTACGTTAGAAGACTAACTTCAACTAGTTAAAGGAATGACATTAAAACAGAATATAGGATTTAGGCCAAAGGCCAAGCGCCGGGACCTCTGAGGTCAATCAGCGCTGAAGCGGACATTGAGAGTAAGGAAGTTTGAAAGGTGTAACAGGAGGAAAACCTCAAAGCAGTTCCATTATGAAACAACTGTTATGAGAGGGTGGAAAGGAAGATGGAAGAAAGAGAATATGAACGGAGATACAGTAAAGGAATGAAAGAAGGTGCAACTAGGGGCAGAAGGGACGCTGCGCAAGAACCTCAAGTAATGCCTAGAGTGCACCGCATACGGTTCACTGATGGCACTACTCCACTACGGCGAGAATGACATTACGCTTGATTTATTATTGCAATGGAACACGTTTCAGCTTATTAAAAAAATTAAATAAAAAATAAATTACGATAATAAAAGAATAAAAAATCCTAGAAATAAAATACCCGGTGTATTTGTAGTTACGCAACTACACAAGTGAAGAATCTTTCCCATACGTATAAGGAGCCATGGATATGTATACTAAGACAGTGTTTTTCTTTTACATTAGCTCGATTCTCTTGAAGCGGAAAACATACAGCAATGGAAGCTGCCACGTTTATATTTCAACTATTTCATTATAATCATTATTATTATTATTAATTATTATTATTATTATTTATTATTAATTATTATTATTATTAATTCATTCATTATTATTATTATTATTTTATTATTATTATTATTATTAGTTATTATTATTATTATTATTATTACTGAGAAGATAAACTCTCTCCTCTCTCTCTCGCTCGTTCTCTCTCTCTCTCTCTCTCTCTCTCTCTCTCTCTCTCTCAAGACATCAATCATCCACAGGCAACTTCAACAGCCTTCTTGCTTAATCTGAATTCAATCCCGACGCAGTCGAACGATACAGTACTGTATTCGTTCATTTGATACCGTCGATATCCAAACGGTATTCAGCGGATTAATCGCAGCTTCCGCTCACTGTTGAAGCCATTAACGAGATATTTTGATAGCTCGCCCTCCACCTCCCCCCCCCCCCCCCCTCTCTCTCTCTCTCTCTCTCTCTCTCTCTCGTGTCTCTCTCTCTCTTCTCCTCTCTCTCTCTCCGGTATGGTTTCTACGTCCGTCTATGTACGTACGTCTTAAATAAATCTGTTTCTTTGACTATCCGCATTTGATCTGCCTTTTTGCAACATTTTGTTATAAAGAGAGAGAGAGAGAGAGAGAGAGAGAGAGAGAGAGAGAGAGAGAGAAACACAATATTTGCTTTAATTTAAATCAAAACCCAAAATTATTCCACTTTCATATTCAGAACAAAGGCAGACAAGATTAAATTCCAAGTACATGATATATTAAAAAAAAAATCTTACTAGCAGACTGATTCAGGAGTAGAAGAAGGAAGAATAAGAAGAAGAAGAAGAAGAGAAATAAAAATACACTGAGACTACTTAAAATATAGTAGGAATAAGGAATAACACAAGATAACGAAAGGAAATTGAAACTTAAAACTTAACCAATACACCTTTTTAAAAAAACAAGTTACTGATTTAGGTTAAGAGTCGAACACCGTCATCAGAAGAAAAGTCGCGAAATAAACTATGAGACTCAAACGAGGGGCCTCATTCATGAAGACAGTTTGGGAGCATTATCAGGAAATCAAATGATCTCTTAGGTGGATTGGGGGTGGAATGATTCAAGATTATACCGTACATATACTATATATATTATATTATATCTATATATATATATATCTATATATATATATATATATAATATATATATATCCTCTAAGACACTAAACGTGCACCCTAATAAAAGATTCCCTTCCTTAAAAAGACCGAACAAAATATATATATATATATATATATATATATATATATATATATATATATATCCCAACAGTTTACGCAACGCTCACTCTGACCCTGTGACGGTAATGGGAAAAGAACCCTAATTAATTAAAGGAAGTCGTGACTGAACAAAAAAAAAAAAAAAAAAAAAAAAAAAAACAAAAAAAAAAAAAAAAAAAAAAAAAAAAAAGGGGGGGGGAGGGGGGAGGCGAACTCACACTAAACATTCAGTTTTTTTTGGGGGAGGGGAATGTCCCGAATCACTACTGGCTGGAGCTCCGTGACTTCATTTCCCCTAATGACGTAAGATCAGCTTCGCCAAGCGTGAAGGGACGAACATTGCCGCCTGCCCGCATGCAATCCTGATGGGGAACACTATTATACAGAAGGATTTCTTTATTGCTCGATACTTTCCGTAACAGTCACACACCTCTGTCTGTCCCTTCCAGAGAGAGAGAGAGAGAGAGAGAGAGAGAGAGAGAGAGAACGAAAGCAATTTTACATACGTAGTTCTAGACTACTAAAAAATTTTTTTTTTTTGTCTGATACATTCCGTGACATCCACACCTCCGTCTGTCCCTTCTAGGAGAGAGAGAGAGAGAGAGAGAGAGAGAGAGAGAGAGAGAGAGAGAGAGAGAGAGAGAAACAATTCTATACAGTCCTGCAGTTTCTAGACCATTAATAAGATCTCTTTACTGTCTGATACATTCCGTGACAATCACGCCTCTGTCTGTCCCTACTAGGAGAGAGAGAGAGAGAGAGAGAGAGAGAGAGAGAGAGAGAGAGAGAGGAGAGAGAGAGAGAGAGAACATTATTCTATGATTTCAAGACCAATAAAAAAAATCCTTTACTGTCCGATACATTCCGTGACCGCCACACACAGGCGCACGATAAAATACCATAAACCAAAAGGTCACCATAAAGAGGGTGGGCTATAAATGGAGAAACTGTTCATTATAAGAGATATCACTTTGCATTTAAGCAGCCGAGTCATCTCAAAACTCAAAACTCTGTCAGTCTTAAATACCGAATTGTTCAAGGCACGTTACCTATAAAGAATCCTATAATATATGCAAGAACAACAACAACAACAACAACAACAACTAATAATAATAATAATAATAATAATAATAATAATAATAATAATAATAATATGCTGGAAGCAGACCTTCATTAATACACGTTTTATCGAAAATAATGGCTATTTCAACCGCGTTTATTTTGTATAGAAGTTTCTCTATTTTTCTTATCACTGACTTTTCTTCTGTACTCAAGTTGGCTATTAAAACTCCAAATGGGGGGGATTCTTGTCAAAAACGTTTTATTTGTCAAACTGAATGTATTATATTGTACTGCATTTTGCATAGCATATTCAATGTGACAAATGCCACGTTTTTGACATGAGTATACAGAAGAAAAGTCTGTAACAAGAAGAATGGAGAAACTTCTATACGAAATATATGAGACTGAAATAGCCATTATTTTCAATAAAATAATAATAATAATAATAATAATAATAATAATAATAATAATAATAATAATAATAATAATAATAATAATGGTTGCAGGTCCAAAATAATATAGCATGTGTGTATATATGGTCTTTAATGGATACTAAAAGCTTTCGAACCTTGTACTATAGGTTCATCTTCGGTCAAGTGAGCATTATGACTTTTAAAAATTGTCGATGGTAAACCAATAATAATAATAATAATAATAATAATAATAATAATAATAATAATATAGTGGCGCCGTGGAGGAGTGGGTTAGGTCGTCAATAGACTTAAGTCAAGTTAAGCAACATTGGCTCTGGTCAGTCGTTGGATGGGTGACCGCTCTCCTCGGCGTTGATTCCTTGGGAAAGGATCTTTACCATAATTTCCTCAGTCTACTCAGCTGTAAATGAGTACCTATCCCTGATGGGGTAGGGTCCAGCTATGGGTTAAATAGCAAAACTCAGCAATGATGGAAAGAAATGAAGGATTAAACGACAACGACGTAAATGGAACCTCTGGCAACAGAGGAGCTTCGTCCGGCAACCAGGTATTCAACCCAATTGAAGGGGAAGACGGTCAGGTACTTGGAGGTCGTCATCCAGCAACTGATCACCACAACGACAATAATCAACAGCCTGAGATGGAGCTACAGAGAGGCAAACAGGAAGAAATGGACAAGAGAAGAAAATAAGGAAATATGGAGATGCTACATCAGAAAGCAACCCGACGGAGAGAGGATATAGAAGAAGATTGGTCAACATCTGGAATGAGAGGAATAACACCCCCCAAACAAAGAGCAGAGGCTGGCAGACCAAGTAAGGAACATAAAGAAAAAGAACTGGCTCTCCCCAACAGAAAGAGAAGAACTGGAAAGGGAAACTGTCACACGACAACGAATTACACGAAGACGAACTGAGAGACGATGCCACAGAAGACGACACGGAGGATGAGGTATCAAACAACGACACACGAAGAAACACCGACGAAGTAACAGAGAGGACGGAATGGGTAGAAAAGATTAGACAATGGATGGAGCCAGATACAGAGAGAACAAAGATCCCCTCCCCCCATGAAAGCCTACAACACCAAGAAATTAAGGGAGAAAACAAAGTGAGGTCAATGAAATAATGGGCATAATACACACCACCAGTATCACAGAAACAAATAACTTGACATATGCAGGAGCAAGATTAGTAGCAGAACTGATGGGAATTCGAACACCAACACCACCAGCACAACCAACCCAACAGAAACCAAAACAGACAACCTCCTTGAAAAGGCGCCTGGAAAAGCAAATCATGGTGATTGAGATCTGACTTGAGTAAACTGAAAGAGATGGCAGAAAAAAGGCTAAGAAGCAAGAAAACAAGGGAGGAACTCAACCAGAAATACAAAGTACAAGAGAGAGGACTAAACAACACAATAGAAGATGTAAAACAGAGGCTTAAGGCCAGACACATAAGATCCAACGGTACAGGAATAAGGGATACCAACAGAACAAACTATTCGGAACCAACCAGAAAAGACTATACAGCCAACTACGAGGGGAAGACAACCACCCAGAAATTCCTGAAGCCGAACCAAGTAAGAGACTCTGGGAAAACATATGGAGCAATCCGGTATCACACAACAAACATGCAACATGGCTCCAGGAAGTCAAGGAAGAAGAAACAGGGAGAATAAAACAAGATTCACAGAGATCACGACAGACACAGTCAGACACCAACTAAAGAAAATGCCAAACTGGAAAGCCCCAGTCCCGATGAGTCCATGGATACTGGCTCAAAAACTTCAAGGCCCTACACCCACGAATAGCAAAGAAACAACTCCAGCATTGTATCTCAAATCACCAAGCACCCAAATGGATGACCACAGGAAGAACATCCTTAGTACAAAAAGACAAGAGTAAGGGAAATATAGCCAGTAACTACAGGCCTATCACCTGCCTACCAATAATGTGGAAGTTACTAACAGGTATCATCAGTGAAAGGCTATACAACTACCTAGAGGAGACAAACACCATCCCCCACCAACAGAAAGGCTGCAGAAGGAAGTGTAGGGGCACAAAAGACCAGCTCCTCATAGACAAAATGGTAATGAGAACAGTAGGAGAAGGAAAACCAACCTAAGCATGGCATGGATAGACTATAAGAAAGCCTTCGACATGATACCACACACATGGCTAATAGGAAATGCCTGAAAATATATGGGGGCAGAGGAAATACCCATCAGCTTTCCTCAAAAATACAATGCGCAACTGGAATACAATACTTACAAGCTCTGAAAAATAAGACTAGCAGAGGTTAATATCAGGAGAGGGATCTTCCAGGGCGACTCACTGTCCCCACTACTCTTCGTAGTAGCCATGATTCCCTTGACAAAAGTACTACAGAAGATGGATGCCGGGTACCAACTCAAGAAAAGAGGCAACAGAATCACCATCTGATGTTCATGGACGACATCAAGCTGTATGGTAAGAGCATCAAGGAAATAGATACCCTAATCCAGACTGTAAGGATTGTATCTGGGGACATCAGGATGGAGTTTTGGAATAGAAAAAATGCGCCTTAGTCAACATACAAAAAGGCAAAGTAACGAGAACTGAAGGGTATAAAGCTACCAGATGGGAGCAACATCAAACACATAGATAGACAGGATACAAATACCTGGGAATAATGGAAGGAGGAGATATAAACACCAAGAGATGAAGGACAACGATCAGGAAAGAATATATGCAGAGACTCAAGCGATACTCAGTCAAAACTCAACGCCGGAAATATGATAAAAGCCATCAACACATGGGCAGTGCCAGTAATCAGATACAGCGCAGGAATAGTGGTAATGGACGAAGGCAGAAACTCCGCAGCATAGATCAGAAAACTAGGAAACATATGACAATACACAAAGCACTACACCCAAGAGCAAATACGGACAGACTATACATAACACGAAAGGAAGGAGGGAGAGGACTACCTCAGTATAGAGGACTTGCGGTCAACATCGAAACAGAGCACTGGGGCAATATCTGAAAACCAGTGAAGACGAGTGGCTAAAGAGTGCATGGGAAGAAGGACTAATAAAAGCAGACGAAGACCCAGAAAATATACAGAGACAGGAGAAAGACAGAAAGAACAGAGGACTGGCATCAACAAACTCCAATGCACGGACAATACATGAGACAGACTAAAGAACTAGCCAGCGATGACAATTGGCAATGGCTACGAGGGGAGAGCTAAAGAAGGAAACTGAAGGAATGATAACAGCGGCACAAGATCAGGCCCAAGAACCCAAGATATGTTCAAAGTACGATAGACGGAAATAACATCTCTCCCATATGTAGGAAGTGCAATACGAAAAGTGAAACCATAAACCACATAGCAAGTGAATGCCCGGCACTTGCACAGAACGTACAAAAAGAGCATGATTCAGTAGCAAAAGCCCTCCACTGAGCCTGTGCAAGAAACATCAGCTACCTTGCAGTAATAAGTGGTACGAGCACCAACCTGAAGGAGTGATAGAAAACGATCACGCAAAGATCCTCTGGGACTATGGTATCAGAACGGATAGGGTGATACGTGCAAACAGACCAGACGTGACGTTGATTGACAAGGTCAAGAAGTATCACTCATTGATGTCGCAATACCATGGGACACCAGAAGTTAAAGAAGAGAGAGAGGGAAAAATTGGATAAGTATCAAGATCTGAAAATAGAAATAAGAAGGATAAGGGATATGCCAGTGGAAATCGTACCCATAATCATAGGAGCACTAGGCACGATCCCAAGATCCCTGAAAAGGAATCTAGAAAAACTAGAGGCTGAAGTAGCTCCGGGCCTCATGCAGAAGAGTGTGATCCTAGAAACGGCACACATAGTAAGAAGAGTGATGGACTCCTAAGGAGGCAGGATGCAACCCGGAAACCCCGACACTATAATACCACCCAGTCGAATTGGAGGACTGTGATAGAACAAAAAAAAAAAAAAAAAAAAATAAATAATAATAATAATAATAATAATAACATCTCCAAGGCATTTCATTACTTACAATAATTAATGAAACATATTTATATAATAATAATAATAATAATAATAATAATAAAATAATAATAATAATATCTCCAAGACACTTCATTACTTTACAATAATCAAACGTATTCAAACTACAGGTCGCCACCAGATGACCTTTTCAAACGCCGCTCGGGATGCAACGCCCAAACTGCAACATTCAACGCATTGCAACAAAGGCCACAATATTATACTTCGAGTGACTCACCGATGACACAACTGACACAACGCCAGTAGTACATAAAAGGATGCACAGGTGTCGCTCGGGCGAGATTAAAGATAATCGGGAATGCGCTTGTTTGTTTTTGTTTTGTTCGTATGGTGTTTTTACGTTGCATGGAACCAGTGGTTATTCAGCAACGGAACCAAATGCTCTACGTGACTTCCGAACCACGTCGAGAGTGAAGTTCTATCACCAGAAATACACATCTCTAACCCCATCAGTGGAATACCCGCGAATCGAACTCGCGGCCATAGAAGTGGCACGCCAACACCATACCGACCACGTCACTGAGGCGTTTCCGGGAATAAGCGTTAGCCCAAGAACTGACGTCATGTTCGTGATATTTTTGGGGGAGATGGAGTTGATGGAAGAATCATGCAGATGCATTCTGGCATTCGCAACTCCCCACATAAGTCTAGATGAGACGCGGGAAGAAATGGCCTCTACGATACACTCACCTTTTAACGTGTTTTAAATGCAGTCATGGAACTAAAACTGTAATATTACATTTAATAGCTACAGAATTCAGGCCAATGGACAAGCGTTGGGACCTATAAGGTCATTCAGCAATGAAACAGAAACTGACAGTAAAAAGGTTTGAAAAGTGTAACAGGAGGAAAACCTCAAAGCAGTTGCACAATGAATCAACTGTTAGGAGCGAGTGCAAAGTAAGATATAAGAAAGAGAATATGAACGGGGAGATAAACTTTAAGTCAATGGCCAAGCGCTGGGAACTATGAGGTCCTTCAGCGCTGAAAATAATGCTGAAACAATTGTTAGGAGAGGGTGGAAGTAAGATGGAAGAGAGAGAATATGAAAGGAGGTATAGTAAAAGGAACGAAAGTGGTTGCAGCTAGGGACCGAAGGGGCGCTGCAAAGAACCCCAAGTAATGCCTACAGTGCACCGCGTGATATGCAATGACGGCATTACACCCCCATACGAGGTAAACAAAATCACAAAGGATTAGATTTGATTTATGAATCATTGGTCCCTAGACCTAACACTAGAGTATCTAAGTGGTCTTCCATTTTTGGAAATCTCCAGGAATACTACGCCCCCATTACCCGATGCCAGATCTCACGTCTCGCTGCTTCTGGTCCTAAACTTCTGACTGGAAGATGGTCCCAAAGTCTAAAAAGAGTTATGTGGATCTTGGATGGTCCATTACACGGGGTCCGTAAACTTCGCTGTGGGGAAAAGTGCGCTTCATTCCGCTTCCTGGTCTAAGTTTAGATTCTGCTTATTACAACTGTTCTCTCTCTCTCTCTCTTCCTTATTTTCCATCAATCTTCTATATTCTTTACAGCTTTTTTTCCTTGTATTTCATCCTTCGTGTTTATCACATTCCTTCCATTTTCTGCAATGCTATGCTTTAAAGTTTGTGTTCTCTCTCTCTCTCTCTCTTCTCTCTCTCTCTCTCTCTCTCTCTCTCTCATCTCTTTGCATCTGAGAAGCTATTCCTTACAAACATCTTCAATTCCCATACATGATTGGATGACGATTTCTTAGTTGACCTATTGTTTACAACCCTGTTTGTATAATCGATGTTTATAATGTATTGCATCCCGTTTCTGAGGCTTAATGAGTCAGATCTGTTCTGAGAGAGAGAGAGAGAGAGAGAGAGAGAGAGAGAGAGAGAGAGAGAGTACCAAATATGTTAATCATTCTTTCTCTCTCCTCAGATACGTAGCTAACCGCTGGTGACTATAAGCTACACTTGCCATTACGGAAGAGTATTGTACGTGAGATTTATCAAGACTCTCGTTATCAGAGTTCGGTTAGATTAATCCGGTAGTTTGTACGTCTGCCAAACAGGACCGATGGATAATGAAAAATGGCAACACACGAACAACCTTACATTCGATCCGTGACAGATAACTTAATTCACGCGGGAATTGAAAGCACCAACAATAATGTTGATACCAGGACCCACTGAGCCTCTCGGTGGGTCCTGGTTGATACGAAACACAATTCACGCGGGAGATGGAAAGCTCTAGTGACAATGACGATTTCAAACGATGACAATACATCACAGACAAGAGAGAATTATGATACTGAAAATGAGTCTGAAAATCGAAGAATATGACAGCCGTCAAAATCATCATACAATAAAACAGTAAAGAGATAAAAAGTCAATGAAGTTTAAAGAAAAATGATACCATAGTTGATTCACATCAACCGCGCATCTGATGTCTAGGCTAGTCAGTCCCTTACGACGCTCCTGATTGGCTATTGATATACCAATCACAGGGCTGGAAGCTCTCAATCTCTAGAGAGAGTTCACATGGGAAGGATCTATGTTCCACCTCTCCTGAGGGATACGTCTTTCAAAACTATCCCTCAGGAGAGGTGGAACATACATCCTGCCTATGTGAACTCTCGAGAGAGACCGAGAGTTTCCAGTCTCGTGATTGGCTTTATCAACAGCCAATCAGGAGCGTCGTAAGGGACTGGCCTAGACATCAAATGCAGGGGTGATGTGAATCTACTGCAGCATATTGTTAGACGAACAAAAGTATGGCCACCATTATAATAAAATCTAAACACATTGATACAAACGAGAGAGAGAGAGAGAGAGAGAGAGAGAGAGAGAGAGAGAGAGAGAGAGAGAGAGAGAGAGATTTTTTGTGTACTGTAAGAAAGACGAACTCCGACATCCAATATCAAATATCGGGAAATGAAACCTAAGCGAGGTTTGAAACACCAAAAACGACTGAGGACAACAGCACCGAGGGACAGATTGCTAGAGAGAGAGAGAGAGAGAGAGAGAGAGAGAGAGAGATGAGAGAGAGGAGGACAGGAGAGAGAGAGAGAGAGAGAGAGAAGCGTGAGCACTCCGGTCTTGAGATAACCCCCTCTCTTCCCCCGAAGACGCTTCCGACGTTCAAACTCTTTTCAAGTATTTTCATTATCACTAGTCTCTCGAAGGCTTCCGTGCTACAAGAGCACGAGTGGCACTCTTGCGTCACGGACATTTGTTGTTGCAAACAAAATTAATTGGAATTATTAATATACATAAAGTTTTCTCAAATGCTACTGAATCGGGCCGGATATTCATCATCTATATAAACTGAATATAGCTGATGCACCAATAATAATAATAAAGAAACCCACAGACGTAACTTAAATATATACTTTAGAAATAAATAAAATAGATATTTACATCTGCAATATGATGGATTTCTTCACCATTTTCGTGGCTCATGATATTATGAAATTTTTATATGAATCATAATATTTCACTGGTCTTAGGATTCAGAAATTGCCGTATCAGTTGCAAAATCTCCAGAGTCTGATTTTGTCTTATTGGTTCCATAAATACCTGAGTTGCTTACGGCAATATTCCAGGAACACTCTTCACAAAAGCTAGACTTTCAAAATGACCTAACATGAAGTTTCATGGGATGTCGTACATCGGAGACATACAATTTACATACCATTTCCCTCATACATAATTCAGTAGTCAAACGACGGCATTCATTTGCATAAACGCATACACTGTTCAGTTCACAGTATGCTGTTGAAGTCTACGGACATCACAGTGCAACATTTGACATGGTAGTGTTCCCTTCGAGCTGTGGTCTCAACTCTTTTTTTTATTTCAAGGACCACCAGCTAAGTTTAACAAATTTCTTCTTTTGTGTACCGACAAATAACTAAATTACACAATGACAATAAACATTTTTATTTGGAATGTATATCTTACGCAAGAATTTCACGAACTGAAGTGTCATTTTATTTTTTAAATAAAAGACATACAATAAAATTAATGGTAAATTATTTAGCTAGACAAAATATTCTCACTTCATTTTCAGTTAACCTAAAAGTAAATGTACCAAGAATTTCAAAAACTAAAGTGTCATTTTATTTTTTAAATAAAAACATACAATAAAATGAATGGTCAATAATCTAGCTGGACAAAAATATTCTCACTTCATTTTCAGTTGAACTAAAAATGTAAGTACCAATATGTACCAATCTCCAGCTCACCACTAAATACAGTGAACATCTTGTGGACCAACCAAAATGTCCTGATAGACCACTATAGTGGTCTATGGGCCACCAATTGAGAACCACTGCCTTCAAGGATTAAGCTTCAAGAACAGACACACACACACACATACATAACCAGAGTCATCACTGCGATCATTTTACAAAGCCTAAATTGTAGAATCAAGGATGAAACCCTCTTTGCAAAATACTTCCTATGACCTCACGGTCAATCCATACTGAAACCACCATGTCGATCCATTAAAAAAAAAAAAAAAAAAAAATTATCCATGTCTTGCCGTTCTGTATCTTGTTTTAGCTTTAACATGTCCCTTTGCTTGAATAGCATATTCTAGCTTTAACATCTGATTCAAATCTATTCAGTAGACCGTGTTCAAATCCCATTTTTTTTTTTGAACGTCAACAAAGCAGGCCATACGTATGGCTCTGACAAATAACCAGCCGACTCTCTCTCTCTCTCTCGTCTCATCCTCTCTCTCTCTCTCTATCTCTCTCTCTCTCATATATATATATATATATATAGTATATATAATATATATATATATATATATATATATACATCTATATATATATATATATATATATATATATATATATATATATATATATATGTATATATATATATATATATATATATATTGTGACGAAGTGGCGTAGAGTATCTGGTCTGGGTACCATTAATACTTGGTGCATGAAATAGTCAACAGATCTGTGTCTGAACACCATTAATATTTGTTAACCCAAATTGCAAGTATCTGGTTACTACACTTACCATTTGTACCTGCTAATACAAGAGACCCTTTTATTCCCGGGTCTGGGCACCATCAATACTTGTGACGAAGTGAGCAAGAGTATCTGGGTCTGGATACCATTATACTTGAGGGGGAGTGGGCAAGAGTATCTGGGTCTGGATATCATTAATACTTGGTGCATGAAATAGTCAAAGATCTGTGTCTGGACACCATTAATATTTGTTAACCCAAATTTGCCAAGTATCTGGTTACTACACTTACCATTTGTACTTGCTAATACAAGAGACCCTTTTATTCCTGGGTCTGGGACACACCCTTTGTACTTAGGGCACAGTTCATTCAAGTACCTGGTTGTTACTTACCTCACTACAGACAGACTCCTAACCCTTCATCATAAATACTAAATGACTGAATACTCTAAAGGTAAGAGTGATCCCTTTTTTCTAATTGAACAGTCAAGAAAACATCAGTCTAAGTTCATTAAAATATGTGTGAGGTAATCTTAATTAAAGGGCATCACTCGTGCAAATTCATTGGCTTCTCTCTTGTTACCTGTCCCAACTTCATAGTAGAACTATCAATATCTGCTACCTCAGTCTACTGCAGTTTCACTACTATCTTCAGGAACACCTTGACTACTCGGAGTCTTTTCAGGAACAGCAGATTCTTCATTTTGCTTGGGAAACTCTCTTCTCGGTCAGCTCCACGGGAGGCATCACTCCCCTGGAACAATTGTTCTAAGTTCAAAGATCCTTCACTTGATCCATCTTGGGCGTGCAAATCCTCTTTTGTTCTTCCCAACAGTCGTAATTCTCCTCATACTTCTGGTAGTTACCTAACTAGGGAAGAAGGTGGGGTTATTCTTCTCCAACTCTACCGTAGACTAACTCCTCAACGGTTTGTCTATCACTACAGGACAAGGAACAAATGGAACACCACCAACTTCATTTCCCAACAGAACATGTACACCTTCCACAGCCAGTGAGTCCTTCACAGCAAAATCAACACTCCCTGTCACCAATTCACGAGGACAGGTGTAAGCAGCATATAGGAGTTACTTCCTCTCCTCCTCCTATACCCTTCAAAATACTGAATCTCCAGTGAGATTCTTCTCCAACATTGGGTGAGCCCACAGTAACACCACACTATGGTTGCTCCCTGTATCACGTAAAATCTTGACTGGTACCTGCACACTCTCTTCCTGAGTTGCCAGTGTACCCTCATAGATATATGCTTTAAAAGCCTCCAAACTGCTCAGCCACTCGCTGCTTGAAGTTACATTTCCACTGGTTGCTAAACACTCAGCTTGATTTAGTTTCAGTCCTCCCTGTAGTTGGATCCCTCCCCACATTGTTCTTAACAGTCTGTTTGACCTGGTCACCTCTTACTATTTGACCAACAGCTTGGACTGCGCTGATAATTCCAATAACACTCCTGACT